>NC_058080.1:159629469-159929469 GCF_014858855.1 Bufo gargarizans
TATTTTTTGCACTGGCACAAATTTTAAGGAGAATTATTACTACTGGGGGGCATTATGGTGGGCTTTATTACTACCGAGGGTCTATGGGGAACATGATTACTAATATGGGCACTATGGGAGCATTAGAACTTCCTGGGCACAGTGGGGACATGTTGGGGGCACTGTAGGAGCACTATTACTACCATGTGTGCTCTAGCAGAGAATTATTCCTATTGGTGGGACTTTTGTAAGCACTATTACTGTGGGGGCACCTTGGCACAGTATAAGCTTACCACAATAATATTTGGGAGACGTTATGTTTACGCTATTAGTGTCAGGGGCACTATTTGCTGGGCGTAGTTATTTTAGGGAACTGTGTGTCAATATTTATTGAAGGGCACCTTCTGCATGGTACTAGTATTAACAGGGGGTTTATCTGTTTCTGCAGTATAGAATTGGGGGGCACAGCGGCACAGTATTGGGGGTGGTAGGATGATTTGTCCAGAAGATCAGAGGATGATGGAAAAGTAGTAAACTAAGATTTAGTTTGTCAAACTGCAGAGACGAGAAATGGCTGAAAAATGGTGGTCTGGTCTGAAGGTCTGAAAGGAGAAGATGAGGAAAGAGAACATCTACATCAAAGAGACATCACTGGATATAAGAGTTATGTGGCGCTGTATTACCCTATATGTAGGGGTGGATGCAGGGGTTAGTAGTACAGTACTATCTGCACATTGTAAAAAAAAAAAGTAATCTGCAAAATACTATATATTTGTGTCAGAGGTTGTGCTTTTTTAATTTTTGTAATAATGATATAGCCATTTTTTTTTATACTTTTGTGCTGATTCCTTTTTTTTTTTTTATATATTCACCAGAACCACAACAGCTAAACGTAGTAGTTCTGGTGTCTATAGCATGTCTCTGCAAGCTTTTTAATGTAAACACTGCCTTTTCAGAAAAAAAAAGGCAGTATTCACATTACTGCCAATGAACATCTCTAGTGGCCACTCACCATTATTAAACTTTACGGTGTATTTTTGTTTTTTTGCGTGTGTGTTGTAGTGGAGGGCGTGATTGCATGCTAGGGAGTGGGAAGGTCGGATCCAGGGGGCCCAAGTAAATTCTTGCCCAAGGTCCAATCAATATTAAAGACTTCCCTGCTCCCATCATTGAACCCTTAAGATGCCATGTTCATTGCTGATCGCGGCATCTTAGGCTACAATTTTGGCCTTTATTGGGGTTAATCAGGGTAAACACATTCATTTGCTCACTTAGAGGCCATCATGGCCATCTTGATTGAAGACACCACATAAAAATCTTGCACTGATGTCGTCACCATACCCAGCCAGCACGCTGGCATGGTGATGTCATACATCACCCTGCGCTAGATTTTTCTTGGTTTCTCCAATCAAGATGGCCACGGTGGCACGCACATGGATGAAGTATGCTTTTTTTTGCCACCATTTCAGGAAAAAAAGAATTGTTACCACCAAGCGCGAGGACATTCGGTATAGCTGCGAATCAAAATTTAGCTGAAATTCTGATTGAAGTCAATGGCTTTGATTCACTCAACACTAGTCATCAATATTTAAGTCCTGAAAAAAACCTTTTAAAGTTACAAAGTAAAATAATGCTCCTCATCCCTAAATTATATCTATGTTTTTTTACGGAAAAAAACTAAAACAAAGCAAAAGTATACTAACGTGCAAAAAATACAATAAAACAAAAAGGCAATAGAGCATAGGTTCTAATTAGTGATGTAAGATGTAACATCTGAAGTCGCTTTGTTCAAAACGTCAGATTAATACTGTACAGTATTAAAGTGTATAGGCTCCCATGAGCCAAAGTTAGTTATTTGCAAAGTCATGCGTGACTTCATTAAATAAGTTGATTTCTAAAGTGGAAAACCACTTTAAAACTTGAAACCGAACTCGACTTCGGTTCCGACTGGTACCTTGGAATATACCATTAATAACTACCCTCAGTTTTTGATCACCGATTCAGTTACTTCAGTTCCAAGCCTTCTCTTTTCACATTCCATATTTTTACGCGGCCAGTACATCCAATGACTTGTCCCGGCCCAGTCTACAACTCACCTTCTCATAGAAACTGATCAGGGTAGACAGAGTTGATCCCTCATAAACCTATGCCGATGCAGTTATACCCTTACATTCACTGAGAAACTCTAGGATAGCATCCCTCAGAAAAGCTCCAAGCAATTTAGGCCTCATGCACACGACCGTAGTTATGGTCCACATCCGAGCCGCAGTTTTTACGGCTCGGATGCGTACCCATTCACTTCAATGGGGCCAAAAAAGATGTGGACAGCACTCCGTGTGCTGTCAGCATCCGTTGCTCCGTTCCGAGGCCCCGCAAAAAAAATATGGCATGTCTTATTCTTGTCCGTTTTGCGGACAAGAATAGGCATTTCTACCATGGGCCGCCGGTTCCGTTCCGCAAATTGCGGAAGGCACACGAGTGGCTTCTGTTTATTGCGGATCCGCCGTTTGCAAAAAACGGCACGGTTGTGTGCATGAGGCCTTTCCCACAATAGAGGTTAAAACAGATAATCAACACATTTCAGAAATAACCAACGTGTACTTTGGTCATTAGGGAAATATGGCTTCTACAAGCATCAGAAAACTAGAGCCAATGCAATCACGAGTTATCTTGCCTGATATACCTATTATCCTGCTAATCTATCTGTACTTGAAATAATTTTTCAATTCAGAGCTGCAGTCAAAGTGATCAACATAATTATCAAACCAAAACTTTTAAGCAAGGATACATTTTATGGCAGAATAATGGTTTTCGATCAGATCAGTTGACCGTAAACAAGATATTGGCCTGACTGGAAGCACCAAGATCTGTCTAAACTTTTATTTTCTTGTCCACATGAGACTGGGTACTGACATGAGTATAACACGAGGCGGTAGGGAAGACTTACCAAGGGCTCATGCACATGGCCGTCGTTTCAGTCTGCATCCGATCAGCTTTATTTTCAGGTCGGATGTGGACCCATTCATCAGTGGCTGCAAAAGATGCAGACATCACAAGTCCATTCCGCAGCCCCGCAAAGAAATAGAACATGTCCAGTTTGCGGACAAGGTTAGAATGGCATGGCCCCTGAGCATGGTGAGCCCCTAGAACTCATACCCTGCACATGTGCCCCATGGCACAATAGACTGACTGCACTACATATACTGTAGATATGCAGCGTACAGCATCCCAGGGTAGATTATGTAACAAATTACCCAGTTTATTATAGATACATCAGGTGGCTGAGAAGACTTGCAGGTAAACAGGCAGGCGAGTCAGTAGCATCTTTCATCAGAGACCTGCCCTCTAGAAGTCACTGCAGGGACCCCATAATCATTCATGTGAGCCAACAAAGATTTGCATGTAGTTATATACTGGGCTCCTAGAATTAATTTAACTGATGGGCCCCAGGCACCCCAGTTCCACACTGGTCCCTGGTACAGCGAAACCACCACCGCACCCTCAGATAGTCAGTGATGAGTATGGGTGGGGGTGCATAGTTTCCATCAAAGAAGATCACTATTGTGTGACTGTATATGTAATGATAGTGTATATGGGGAAACTGATGCGCCGATGAATATACATGAATATGACTGAGAAGAGGGGGCATAATTAGATCTTTTCTCATCAAATTCTCCAAGAAATACTTCTTCATCAGCAGTAAATATAATAAAATAACAAAGCAAGTCATGCTTTCCACTTTTCTTCCCTCCCACTTCCAGCACTGCATCTGGTCCTACAGTGCTGACATCATCTCCCTGGCTATGATGTTTTATACACATCTAAACATTGTGCAGCCAATCACTGGCCTCAGCAATGTATGGCGCATGACTGCTTAAGCCACGGTGATTTGCTGCGGGAGTCACATGCTTTGTACCGGACGTCAACTTGGCACATTTCAGGAAGCGGCAGGGGCAAAATATGGAAAATATGACTTGTTTACTGTTTTATTATATTTACGCCTGCTGAGGAAGTATGTATTCAACTTGGACAAACCCTTTAAGGCCAAAAATGGCTCTGTTTTTAAGGGGTTTAAAACTGCCTTAGGACCATAATGCAAGTTCTAAGGGGGAGATTTATCAAATTGGTGTAAGGTAGAACTGGCTAAGTTGCTCATAGCAACCAATCAGATCCCACCTTTCATTTTTCATAGCTCCTTTGGAAAATGAAAGATGGCATCTGATTGGTAGCTATGGACAACTAAGCCAGTTCTACTTTACACCAGCTTGATAAATCTACCCACATCCATTAGACCTGGTTAGAAAAGCTGTTTTGACATGGTAAGGTTAGTTCTACCACATGCAGTACAGATTTCTTTTGTACGTGCATTTCCATTTACACATTTCATTACTCGAGACATCCTTGACAGACGCAACAGCACAAATACATGTTTCTGTAATTTAAAGACGTTGGGGGTGTTGGGAATGAAAGGAGGCTGCATTATTGAGAAATGTAAGAATAGTACTGTCTGCCGGCTGAAGCTTTGGAATGCTGCATGCCGGCCTGAGTGGATGGGTGCCTGTGGGGGTGAAGTGCCCTGAATTACAGCGCTCTGGTCAAGCCTCTTGGCTGAATGTTCCGCCCGGTTCCCTCTGGCTCTCCCTGCCTTTCCCCGCCGCTGCCCTTTGAAGAACGAGGTTTGAAACGCCGTGGGATTCTCCCTGTCTCCAGGTGTAATCGGCTACCTCCTCATGTGCTGTATCCGCCTCCCTCTTTGTTCATCTGCTGATAACTATTCTCCGGTTGCTTTTCCGATGTTATACTTTTCCCTGCTGTGGTGTTCTTCGCTCTGCTGCTGGAGTCCCCTTGCTGCTGCCCAGGATAGACTAGTGGTAGGTGCCACCAAGGAATTCCCTAGGAATAAAACAGAAGAAAATAGGGAAACCATGGAAAACACAAGTCAGGCCTATTTCGATTTTCTTCTCGATAAGGCTCAGCAGAGGCTTTTCTTTAAGAGACAAAAATATTTTGCCGAATCTGGCTGCCCAGGGACACTGTTGGCTAAGGTGATCTTGAATCGGGACAAAAAAAAAAAAAGATAGCAAGTATTTATTTGCCTATTTATAGAAAATCCAGAATTTATAAAAGGAATTTTTGTTAAATACTTTGTGGACCTACATAAATCAGATAACAATATTTCAGATGAAATGATGGATGTATATTTGGATTCCATCTCTCTACCTGCCAGACATCCAAAGAGAATTCCTTGTTCATGAATTCTCTTTGCAGGAGTTAGAGGCTGCAATAAAGGCCTGCTCCAGAAAATCCTCCCCTGGTTCAGATGGATTTCCATATGGATTTTATCGTAAATATAGGGTGGTTATTCTCTCTTGTTTATTGGAGGTATTCACTGAATCTTTGCAGCATGGTACCCTTCCAGAATCAATGACAGAAGCCGTTATAATCTTAATATTAAAAAAGGCAAGGATCCCTTAGATGTAGAGGCATACAGACGTGGACAAAATTGTTGGTACCCTTTGGTCAATGAAAGAAAAAGTCACAATGGTCACAGAAATAACTTTAATCTGACAAAAGTAATAATAAATTAAAATTCTATAAATGTTAACCAATGAAAGTCAGACATTGTTTTTCAACCATGCTTCAACAGAATTATGTAAAAAAATAAACTCATGAAACAGGCATGGACAAAAATGATGGTACCCCTAACTTAATATTTTGTTGCGCAACCTTTTGAGGCAATCACTGCAATCAAACGCTTCCTGTAACTGTCAATGAGACATCTGCACCTCTCAGCAGGTATTTTGGCCCACTCCTCATGAGCAAACTGCTCCAGTTGTGTCCGGTTTGAAGGGTGCCTTTTCCAGACTGCATGTTTCAGCTCCTTCCAAAGATGCTCAATAGGATTGAGGTCAGGGCTCATAGAAGGCCACTTTAGAATAGTCCAATTTTTTCCTCTTAGCCATTCTTGGGTGTTTTTAGCGGTGTGTTTTGGGTCATTGTCCTGTTGCAAGACCCATGACCTGCGACTGAGACCAAGCTTTCTGACACTGGCTAGTACATTTCTCTCTAGAATTCCTTGATAGTCTTGAGATTTCATTGTACCCTGCACAGATTCAAGACACCCTGTGCCAGACGCAGCAAAGCAGCCCCAGAACATAACAGAGCCTCCTCCATGTTTCACAGTAGGGACAGTGTTCTTTTCTTGATATGCTTCATTTTTTCGTCTGTGAACATACAGCTGATGTGCCTTGGCAAAAACTTCGATTTTTGTCTCATCTGTCCACAGGACATTCTCCCAGAAGCTTTGTGGCTTGTCAACATGTAGTTTGGCATATTCCAGTCTTGCTTTTTTATGATTCGTTTTCAACAATGGTGTCCTCCTTGGTCGTCTCCCATGTAGTCCACTTTGGCTCAAACAACGACGGATGGTGCGATCTGACACTGATGTTCCTTGAGCATGAAGTTCACCTTGAATCTCTTTAGAAGTCTTTCTAGGCTCTTTTGTTACCATTCGGATTATCCGTCTCTTAGATTTGTCATCAATTTTCCTCCTGCGGCCACGTCCAGGGAGGTTGGCTACAGTCCCATGGATCTTAAACTTATGAATAATATGTGCAACTGTACTCACAGGAACATCTAGTTGCTTGGAGATGGTCTTATAGCCTTTACCTTTAACATGCTTGTCTATAATTTTCTTTCTGATCTCTTGAGACAGCTCTTTCCTTTGCTTCCTCTGGTCCATGTCGAGTGTGGTACACACCATATCACCAAACAACACAGTGATTACCTGGAGCCATATATATAGGCCCAATGGCTGATTACAAGGTTGTAGACACCTGTGATGCTAATTAGTGGACACACCTTGAATTAACATGTCCCTTTGGTCACATTATGTTCTGTGTTTTCTAGGGGTACCATCATTTTTGTCCATGCCTGTTTCATGAGTTTATTTTTTTACATAATTCTGTTGAAGCATGGTTGAAAAACAATGTCTGACTTTCATTGGTTAACATTTATAGAATTTTAATTTATTATTACTTTTGTCAGATTAAAGTTATTTCTGTGACCATTGTGACTTTTTCTTTCATTGACCAAAGGGTACCAACAATTTTGTCCACGTCTGTATATGCCGATTTCTTTATTGAACACTGATGTAAAGCTTCTTTCAAGGGTTATTGCTACAAGACTTGCTAAGGTTATCACATCAATTATACATTCTGATCCGAATGGCTCTATTCCTAATAAAGGTATGCATTATAATTTGCATTGCCTATATGCCAATATCCAATCCTCTGGGGGGATCTCTCGCTCCATCCTGTTGAGGGTTCCCTCTAAGGCCTTTAATAGGTTGGAGTGAGGATTCTTCTGGAAGGTTTTGGGAAAGATTTGGAACCAGCTTTATAAACATGGTTAAGCTTCTGTATAAGTCCCCCGAGGCTAGTTTAAATATTAATGGGAGTTTGACAAACAGTTTTCTATTGAATAGAGGTACTCGTCAAGGATGTCCTCTTTCCCCATTATTATTTGATATATATGGAGCCCCTTGCAGCTAGGGTAAGGAAAGACTCTGTGATTGAAGGGTTTGGGACAATGGGAAGGGATGATCGCATTTCTTTATATGCAGATGATGCATTATTTTTATACATAATACTAATATTATACTCCCAAGAATTATTCAGATAGTTAATTCCTTTGGTGACGTTTCAGGTCTTGATATCAACTGGTCAAAAACCACTCATGCCCGTAGATAGATTTCAGCTTTTCATTGAGGGACCCCTAAATATTTTAAAATTTTTTGATTCCTTTGAGTATTTGGGTATGATGATATCCCCTAAGATTGAAGATTACTTGCATCTTAATTTGACTCTATTGATAAGTAAAACTAGATAAAAAATTATGACATGGTTGAGACTCCCTCTATCTAGAGCTGATAGAATATCCCTAATTAAGATGGTGATTCTACCCCAATTCCTATATATTTTGAGGAACTCCCCAATATGGATTGAAGATTTTTTTTTTTTATTAACGGAGAGAATTATTAATGATCTAATTTAGGGAAGAAAGCGTGTAAGACTTAAAGTGTATTACCTATATAAGTCAATAGAAATAGGAGGGTTGAACCTTCCATATTTTAAAGGTTACTTTATAGATGCACAATTATGGTCATATTGTGAATGGAAGAGAAGCCCACTGGATATTGGGTGATATTTCCAGAGTAAACTGTTATAAGTATAAAAAGATTCTTTTGGTAAGGCCCCATGCACACGGCCGTTGTTCACGGCCGTGTGCGGGCCGTGGAACCGCGGCCTGGATCCCTTCCTGTGAGCTGGAGCGCACGGCGTCACTGGTTGCTATGACGCCGTGCGCCCCCTGCTGCCGGCACAGTACAGTAATACACTGGTATAGATCATACCAGTGTAGTACTGTATTGCGGCGGCAGCAGGGAGCGCACGGCGTCATAGCAACCAGTGACGCCGTGCGCTCCAGCTCACAGGAAGGGATCCAGGCCGCGGTTCCACGGCCCGCACACGGCCGTGAACAACGGCCGTGTGCATGGGGCCTAAAGGTAATGTTTTTGGCAAGACTTCTGATTACACGGGTCTGGTTTTCACTGGATATTCCAAATGTGACTATATGGCTCTACTTGGTTAACAAGATTAAAAGATATGAAAAGATTATTTATTAACAAAGAAACATGGAGGATAAATGGCTCAGGAAATATTGGTTGATTTATAATAAAAATTAAGTAATAAAAAAATAATGCGTAGGACTAGCATGTCTAAGATTTCTACAGTATTTTAGTTTTTGAGTAAGGTTACTAAGCTAATGATTGGTTAAGAATGAATGCTAGGATGGGTCTTCTTTGGAAGATATTTCAGCAGACATAGACAAAATAAGGGGTAGAAGATAAAGTGGGACTGGAAGAATAGTGGATGGTTATGTTTAAATGAGGTTATCATCCTGAAGGTAATGATGAAAATACTAGGTGGTGAAGCCATTTTACTACTCATTAACGGAATTATAAAAAAAAAATGTAAAGTCTCGGACAGACCCTAGAATAGCTGTGATGTAAAGAGGACCAGAACTGCAGAAAACAGTGCTAGAGAAGCAGTGAATATCACTTGGTTTTTAATTGTAAACTTTCCTACAGGCTGTCCAAGATTTTGAATTGTCTCATACAACCCTTTAACAAATTTTCCTTCAATAGTGCTGCCTTAAGGTGGCTGTACATCGCAGACAGAAGTAGGTTGATTGTTGAGTGCTTTCTAGTGAACGATTAGGATGAACAATCTTTTAGGAACTTGTCTTTGAACATAAACTTAAATACAGTTTGTGGACAAAAGATCTTTTGTCCTTCTAGCGAATATAAATTTCATGGCTGACCATGTCATTGGTTGGCTAAAACCATTGGACGATTTTAACCACAATGAATGTTCATTGAGTGAAATTTAGAAACAAAGTCATCAGCTATAGCCTCTGGCTACTTTTATTCCAGTGCATCCTGAAATGGAAATAAACCTCATCAAGAAAGCGTCAGTGGGGATATAATCCGAGTTTTCTGTAGCGCCAACTATAATCAGATCAATGTTTCCTTAAACATGATTTATTTTCAAAGCAGAACATTTTTGCAATGTGGTCATCTTGATCGGCTGTCATAATATAGTAAATGATTATTTAACACCCCATTATTTTTACTGCTTTGTGTATTTTAATCATGCCGCTGAAAGAAGTAATACAATTAATTGAGATGAGATAATGCTATCATGCAAACCCTAATTAGTTTCATGGTTATATTTCAGATAACATTCCCTTTATCTGAACACTTACTTATACATTGAAATGAGCAGTTGTACTATTTTTCTTAGATAAACTTAACCACTAAGGAATATTTAACTCTAACTATAATTCTTTATTGTGAAATACAGTTGTTGATTATAATAAGGACCAGATAGGAAATATAAAATATGTCACCCAAACCCAGTAACCCATGACTCCCACTATTGTGGTTTGCATGCAGTATCTGTCTCTGCAGTTGACCTTGATGGTGGTTGAGTAATGACTTATTAGCTCTATATATGAATCTTTGTCAAATTATATATTACAAAGTCAACTTGCAATATATAAAAAATATTGGTACTGTCAAGTAAACGGTCTGTGGCGTCAGTTATATAAACCTATGTCTTATCCAACAAAAACACTCAAAAAGGCAACATTGTGGTCTTAGTCAAATAAATACTGGTCAGGAAATGAGCAATTTATTGGGACTGGGAGGCAAAGTTGTTCTTTCTTTTTTTTTCTACAGATAAATAGCTGAAGTTCAGTAAAAGTCTACTTTGATAAATGGAATAAGGATTTGTATGCTAAGTGATTTCTTCCTGTAGAAGTCATGGGTGCTATTTGCATTCAAAGGATGTTATATGGTCTATTCATAGCTTTAGAATTGAATGTAATTGTATATATTTTAATAACGTTTTATATTATATTTGTTATTCATTGTATGAAAGGTAGATATTAAAGTATGTCGTTTGATCACTGAGGCTTAAATGTACTTTGGCAGCATGTTATATGCTAAAACCCACATTTGAATTTGTATTAATTGATAGGGAAAATGTCAAAGAAGAAAATGAGACAGGTTACGCTCTTCATCATGGATTATGCCTGATGTTGTGCCCCATAAGGGCTCATCGAGTTTGTAATATATGGGCATCGGCTGTGTGTGGTCCGTGGATCCACAATCCCCAAGTTATGGAGTGGTGCGGAAATGAGGCACGAGGCATAAGCCCATGGAAGCACTACCGATTTCAGTCTGTTCTCCGCGGTATGGACTGAATATTACGGATCGTGGCCCGCATCTACAAACGGCAGGCACACGGCCAGTGCCTATGCATTGCAGACCGCTATTTGTGGTCCGCTATTTGCTTAAGGCTCTAGTTGTATGGGGGAATTACTTTTATTTTAAACCCTTCTCGACCGCCGCTCTACATATACAGTCTAGGGTGACTTAAAATAAATGAAACAAAAGTGATTTTTTTTTTAAACTATAAAAAAAATAAAAAAATGTATAAAAATTCTAATTAGACCCTTTTACCATGTTAATAACAAAAAGAAACAATAAAAAAAATAAAGATCATTGTCATTGCTGTGCACAATATGCCCGTACTATTCAAATATAAATGTATTTATTCTGTATGGTGAACTCCAAAATAGAAAAAAATAATTAAAACTGCGTTTTTATGTTTCTTCATCTCCCAATGAAAAAAATGAATTAAAAAAATGATCAAAAAGGCATTTTCCAAAATGGTATTAATAAAAACTAACGGATTACCCTGCAAAAAAACCTGCCTACTTGGCTTGGCCACAGTTTCTGCCAGTTTGGCTCTGTCTACAACATGGGCCACTTCCACTTTTTTTTCCAAGGCAACTTTGAGTTCCCAATCTGCCCCTGATGGTGTGTATGACAGGATTCCAGCGAGAAAGCTGCTGCTTTCCAAAAATAACATTGCTGCCCATCTGTAGTTTGAACACCTGGACAAGCCAGAAAGCTACTGGAACAATGTTTTTTTCAAATGTAGTGTGCAGGTATCCTGTGCCAGCAGCTGTCTTGCTCCTCTGTGTGGGCATGGGCGCCCGATAACTCACCAGCTTGGTGCCTCTCTCTGCAAGTGGCCTGCGTTTCCTCTGCTGTCAGCAGGAATTCCAGGCTCCGATGTCCCATGTGCAGACTGTGGTCTGCTTCTCCTGCAAGTACCCCTCCTCTGTCCCTAGGGCATGTGCTCTTCCTGACCCTTAAAGGGCCACCGAACACATGCCAAGATGTACTCCAGCCTATGGATGGTCACTTTTATGTGTATTTAAGGCTAGTTTCACACTAGCGTTCGGCTGTCCGCTCGTGAGCTCCGTTTGAAGGGGCTCACGAGCGGACCCGAACGCTTCCGTCCAGCCCTGATGCAGTCTGAATGGATGCGGATCCGCTCAGACTGCTTGCAGCGTTCGGGTGTCCGCCTGGCCGTGCGGAGGCGTGCGGATCCGTCCAGACTTACAATGTAAGTCAATGGGGACGGATCCGTTTGAAGATGCCACAATATGGCTCAATCTTCAAGCGGATCCGTCCCCCATTGACTTTCAATGTAAAAGTCTGGACGGATCCGCTCAGGCTAATTTCACACTTAGCTTTTTTTTGCCAATATAATGCAGACGGATCCGTTCTGAACGGAGCCTCCGTCTGCATTATTATGATCGGATCCGTTCAGAACGGATCCGATCGAACGCTAGTGTGAAAGTAGCCTTAAGCACCTTCCTCAAGGGGAAGGTGCCTAAGCTTTAGGTATTCCAGTCTAGCTAGCCCTAGTGAAGATGTTCTTTTTCTCTGATCCTTCACTGCCTGTCCTGACCACTACCCTTTTAAACTATTGAACCCCAGCTGCCATACCTGACCTTGTTTCATGGATACGCACAAACTCTGCCTTCCTGACCTCAGACTGTTCCTGACAATGAGTATGAGTATTGTCTAATGTCTTAGTGCTTTGCACCAGTGTCTCTGAACCATGTGGGTCAACTGCCCATTACACCAGGATTATTCCAAGAGGTAGCGCCTGGTGGCTCCCCTGCAGTGAAGTCCAGATCCTTGTAGAAGGGTTAAATTGGTGAATACCAGGCAGCCACCAGAATAATGTCTTTAGGTTTAGCCCAAAGCCAAACCAGTTAGTTTGAACAGTGGGCCCATCCCACTGTCTATTACAATATGTATGCAGAAATATAGAAAGTCCTGAAGGTTTCACAATTTTTCAAGCACCAGTATAGGCCTAAACTTTTATCACGACATCCATAAAGTACAAGTACAGCCTCAAGAGGTATTGTAGCCAAAAGTATGTATCACCTATCCTCTGGAATTTTGCAACCGGGGCAGGAGTATGAATAAAGAGGCAGTCATGCATTCCATTCCATTCCATTTTAGTTGAAAGATCCAATTTTTATGGGATCCCTTAACATTCTAATATCTGCTTAGGCCTCCAGACTAAAGGGTGAGACAGCTCTGGTAAACATAAGGGAAAAAGGGTCTGAAAAGATGAATTTTATTATGAGTGACTTATGGGTAATATTAGCACTATAGCATCTGTGGTCAGCTATAGAGAAAATAGTAATAATGGTAATTGTACACATAATTGATTAGAATCAGTTATGCAATTACTATAGTGGTGTTGCAGAATTAAACTGGGATTGTTCTTGCTTTCTTTACACTGATGCAAATAAAACTCTTAAAAAATTAGGGCAATGGCAAGGTAGTGGTAAGATACTTAATTTTTAGCTCACTAATTGGCACAGTGTATTCACATATTTAAGAGCTACTTACCAGTGCCACATTTTGTTTAATTTCTGGATTGGACACTATGGGGACCATCTTCTTCTGTACTCCTCTATCGTGGAGGAGTTCTTCTTTTATTCTCATTCCACTTTAAGCCTGTGCATGAAGAAAAGCGCACATTCAAGGACATACAGTAGGCAGCAGGAAGTGGGTCACGCTGGGAGATGGTGACCTTCTTCCTACAGCAGAAAGGGAAGGAGCTAGTAGGGAGTCCGTGTAGTATTACATGACCCAATGGAAGGAATTGAAAATAGAATTGTTTTGCTGGAAAGGAATCAGCAGCACAGGTAATGCTAGCATCACTATATATTGTATATTGGTACAAAAGGCATCTCGTAAAATAATACATTGTTCACTGAAGTGGTCCTTTAAGCTCTAGAAGAAAGATGTCTATACGTTTGAGATGGCTTTTGGCATGTTTATTTCGGTAGGGAGGTGGGAATTCAGAGCTGTCAGACCCTTGCAACGTTTCTCCTGGAGGAATGTTTGTTGTTAGGTGACAGTCTCGAGGTCCCCATATACATTAGATTGTTGGCTGATCCTGTTGAAGATATGTAATGTGTATGGGCAGTTTACAGAATTACCTGGGATATTAGTTTTGATATTTAATACACATCAGTAGAACTGCAGGTGATCCAGGTATTGAGGGTGCAATATAAATGCTTTAATATGCCCACATTATGATGGCGTAGAATCATTGCAACGGCTATATTCAGTCTATTTTTCAGTAACATCTTTTCTTAATTTAAAGCGACAATTTAGTTCAAGAAAAAAATAAATACTGGGGGAATAAGCAGTAAATTTACATGATAACTTCTGTTTCATCTTTTCAGCTGGTGTTCCACCATTTCCCAGGATCCTCCTGTGTCATCCAAGATGGCCACACTGGTTCTCATACTGTCCAATGCACACTATGCATCAGTAGTCCAAGACCCTTCCTGCTTGTCCATCCCTGCTCTTGGACTTTCCAGAACTGCTCACGTGGCCAATCCAAGGGCAGCAGGAATGTTTCAGGCTAGAAAATCAAAGCGGTGCAGCCATCTTGGAGGACAAAAATGCCCAAGAATTGGTGGATCTGCAGCTGAAAAAATGAATATGAGGTCACTATGTAAGTGTTCTGTTTGTTCCCCAATTAATGTGAATGTTGAACAGGAGGGTCACTTTAGTAAGTAAATCCTTGCTTGGGTAACATAAGCAGGATCAGAGGCAATCTTCAGGGAATTGGATGTTCAATGATAATGAACTGACCAGGCAGTATAAAGTTCAAAGACCTCAAAATGAATGTTGTAGCACTTATCAAAGAAATGGAGACTTATCGTTTATTTAGACCTTGATATGTGATGATGGAAATAAGACACAAGTCCAAATGATACAAACAGAGAGGGATTAAGCAGTCCTTTCTAATGTTGCTGTCCTGTACCCTGAGCACAAGGCAGTGCCTCTCCCCGCATTGTTATGTAAAATCAGTGCAGCAAAGAGTTTTGCACAGACATAGCCACAGGGCACCTTGCCCTCATTGCCCAAGCAGTGATTACTCTCAGAAGAAAGGGACAATGCTAATTACCTGCTGCTCAGGCTCCTGCTAAATAAGCCAAAGGGCTAAAATGGAACATTTTTATGCTGCATAATCTCATACTAATTTATTAATACATTGAGTCAAAGTTTAATTGTGCGGACAGGGAACACTTGGGGGAGGGGGCCCGATACCTACATTCTTGTTCACTGTGTGACAGATGAGCTTGTGGAGGAAAACAATGATTCATGAGGGCAGGTGATTTCATACCACTTGACCTACTGTGACGTTTGCATAGGATGGGGGTTGCCAGCTACTCAGAGGTGACTGCCCTGCAATGCAAACAAACTCCTAAAAAGGTGAAGGCATAGCTTCATGTGCCGGAGGAACCTAGGCCAGCTTTAGATAAAAATGAAGTAGAAAAAAATGTATGTATGTAGTTCTACTAAAATAAATATCAATAACAAATATGACTTATATGTAAGAGATAAACATACATTGACCATGAAATGCGTACAGATAAACTGACCATGTTCATGTGGGTAATCCATATATTGCTAGAGTCACCATTAGGTTAAGGCTATATGATGAACATGGCTATGTGAAATCAAGTTTTATACTAGTAACATGATTTATCTGCAACTTTCTGTGGTTTGACTATTTTAGATTTGCAATATGGCAATAAAGAAACTGAGGCATCATAGAGATGAAGCCAATAAATTGCAGTATCACATGACTTACAGTCTGTGGTGGCAAAGTCATGTGTGATCAAAAGTCTAGCACAGTCATGTCACAAGCCGCAATGCAACCACAATGGCAATCAGAAAGATCTTTTGTTCATCACCTGGTTTCATTGAACATGTATGGCCAGTTTGAAAAACTGGAATGGCCAATATGGACTGGTATGTGTATAGCAATGTCTGTGAAATAATACTAACCATCAACCAACTTCTATATAATGTGTATGGTCATCTTAAACTGAACAGAGATTATGTACTAATAGTGTAATGTTTGATACAAAGGGATGACATATTGAGCCACACTCAATTACTTAAGAAAAACAATTGTCAGCCCTGGCAGTTCACAATGTGAGAAATATTATACACTGCATTAATACAGTTGGCACATGTGTCATGCTCCATATTTTCTGCATGGATTCATCATGATTCACATTTGGAGATTGGCATTTGATAATATACTGTACAGGGTTTTTTGCAAATAGTGTCCATATGATGAAAATAGCTTTCACTATTAACCCATTAATACTGAAGGTGGTGGGGTTAACTTAATGAAAAGACTTTGGAAAAGCAAAAAGATGAAACCATATTTTCACTAGCTTTAGAAGTGACATGTGGAATAATTGCCTTGTTAACCTGTAATTAAATCTTTGAGCATTGACAATAAGCAGAGGCCACATTTTCCACCTAGGGTCTACGTAAAATAAAGCATTTACACAGACCTTCAACTTAGCTCCTCAGCTGACCATACACATGGGATAACTGCTAAGGGCCCCCCTGGCTCAGTCAAGATATTTCTATTACAGATGAGCAAATCAACTTGATGGCCAAGACCTCAAAAAAATTCTCGGGCCAGATCTGCTTCTATTGTGGTCAGCTCTGGAACTGATGATGCCTCTGATACTGTGGGTGCATTCTCTAAAAGTGCTATACTTATGCCAAGCTCGGCTGCCGTTAGCTCTGCGTGAGTATCTCTCATATGGCAGTTGCTAGTAGACAAAAGCACTGCCGTGTTCAAGATCTGCGGAATGAAATTAAGCCTTGGGTGTTCAAGCACAAACAACGGGACCATGGATCTATTGCAGGACATGAAGTGGAATCACAAGATTCAAGGTTGTCTTTCTCCAATTCTTCTTTGTGGCAGCCAGGCCATATCCACATGCAGTACAGTGTCTCACATAGAAACATAGAATGTGTCGGCAGATAAGTACCATTTGGCCCATCTAGTCTGCCCAATATACTGAATACTATGAATAGCCCCTGGCCCTATCTTATATGAAGGATGGCCTAATACCTATCCCATGCATGCTTAAACTCCTCCACTGTATTTGCAGCTACCACTTGTGCAGGAAGGCTATTCCATGCATCCACTACTCTCTCAGTAAAGTAATACTTCCTGATATTACTTTTAAACCTTTGCCCCTCTAATTTAAAACTATGTCCTCTTGTAGCAGTTTTTCTTCTTTTAAATATTCTCTCCTCTTTTACCTTGTTGATTCCCTTTATGTATTTAAAAGTTTCTATCATATCCCCTCTGTCTCATCTTTCTTCCAAGCTATACATCTTAAGGTCCTTTAACCTTTCCTGGTAAGTTTTATCCTGCAATCCATGTACCAGTTTAGTAGCTCTTCTCTGAACTCTCTCCAAAGTATCAATATCCTTCTGGAGATATGGTCTCCAGTACTGAGCACAATACTCCAAATGAGGTCTCACTAGTGCTCTGTAGAGCGGCATGAGCACCTCCCTCTTTCTACTGGTAATTCCTCTCCCCATACACCCAATTGTCATCATCAGTTACTACTTCTCCCAAACTTTTCCTCCACTCCATTGTCAGCCATTAATAACAAAATGTGTGGCCAGCTAACAAGTCCAGCAATCTTATGATATACAATCTTATGATATGCAAGAGAACTGATGGCATGTGCTCAGCCTCAATGGAAAATGCCTAGCCGCCATTATTTCTCCAACAAAGCTATCCCTGTTTTTAACTGTTGCAGGGTGGAGAACATGGGCTGCTCCTTGCAATTGTCACTGTGCAGAAAAGCGCATGCCTCTGTGAACACCTGGAGCAGCTGGTATAGGCATAGACAATACATGTCTTTCATGGTCCACTAGGTCAAAGTTTTGTATGGTGGTGGCAACATAGCACCACAGCAATGAGGTCAGGTCTTATTGACACCTTCCGATGTGGTTTCCACACCAGATACGTATCCGCCTTTTTAACATCCTCCTCATTGGACATCCTTCTGTCCCCAACATAAGCAGGGCAGAGCATTGCTTCCATTCCTCCTCCCTCCTATCATGTGGATAAACTGAAGCATGGCTTTGCTGTGTCTAAGCTGATAAACCTGGGCAAAAGTACACAGCAGATCATGTTCCTGCCAACTTGTGGCGGCATTGCCTGCTTCCTACATGCATAAATTTAGTGTTGTAATGTATATTGTTGCTAACAGAAGGTGCTAGCCATGTCCAAGAGACTGTTCTCGCATTTCAGCCATTCTTATGTGGCAAGGAAATCCCTCCTGGACTTGCAGCAATAGAATGGTCTACCATTGCTCTGCTTGATTCGCAATGTTCTAACTCACTGGAATTCCACCTTGCATATGTTGGAGCAGAATAAAGTGGTGAATGATTTCATCATGCACCACTCCACCTCATCAATGAGCATGTGTTGTTTTGAGGTTAGGCAGTGGCAGCTAATGAGAGTCTATCAGATTTGTCAGTAGGCACAACTGTAGCATCAACATTGTCACCCCCCTGATATTCACATTGGATAGCTGATGCAACAAGGGATGGTAGAAGAAGCACAGATTCCACATCTTGCTGTCCAACCTGTAGCTGTTAGGGATCAACACGGACAAGGTCCCATGGAACAGGAAAAGAAGGAGGAGGATGACGTTGATGATGATGACGACACTGGCCATAATGACCAATTTTCACAGTGGGGGTGGTAAATTGGGTCCTCAGGCACTCTGGCAAGCATGGTAAGCTGTATGCTTGCTTGCTTACATACTGGCAGGTGTATCTTTAGCATCAAGCAATCTGATATTTAAGGACTCTATACTGACAGAGAGTGTTCCACAGGATTGGTGCTTAGCAAATGTGATGCCAATATTCAAAAAGGTTCCAAAAAGAGAACCTGTAAACTATAGGATGGTAAGTTTAACATCTGTTATGGATAAACTGTTTGAAGGTTTCTAAGAGATGCTATCTAGTGTTGATTGAGCATGCTCGGCCGAACACCGCATGTAATTTCGCTTCTATTTCTGAAAAGTTTCTGCCGGGATTTAAACTCCCAACCCCTTGTACATTAGAGGCAAGGACCTTATTCACTCAGAATACTAAACTGTGTTAGAAAAACCTCATAGTAGTTTCTGATCTAGTGAGCATTCCTATTCAGCAGAAGACTTATTTTGTATTTCTGTGCAGGTTAACATCTTTATAGCTGAGTGGATAAGGTCCTTGCCTCTAATGTACAAGGTTGGGAGTTTGAATGCTGGAAGAAACATTTCAGAAATAGAGATTACATTTATATATTTAATATTTTTTTAGTAATTGTAAAAAATGTATGGCACAAAATAAATGTGTAATTACTGATATATATATATATATATATATATATATATATATTTATATAGTCATACTTCTGATATATATGAATGCATGATATGTAGGAAACTACTACTGATGTTTTCAGCCATAATATATTTACATATATTATAATATATTATATATTCTAAATATATAATAATATATTATGGATAAAAACGTATATATATATATATATATATATATATATATATATATATATATACAGTACAGACCAAAAGTTTGGATACACCTTTCATTCATTCGTTTTCTTTATTTTCATGACTATGAAAATTGTAGATTCACACTGAAGGCATCAAAACTATGAATTAACACATGTGGAATTATATACATAACAAAAAAGTGTGAAACAACTGAAAATATGTAATATTCTAGGTTCTTCAAAGTAGCCACCTTTTGCTTTGATTACTGCTTTGCAAACTCTTGGCATTCTCTTGATGAGCTTCAAGAGGTAGTCACCTGAAATGGTCTTCCAACAGTCTTGAAGGAGTTCCCAGAGATGCTTAGCACTTGTTGGCCCTTTTGCCTTCACTCTGCGGTCCAGCTCACCCCAAACCATCTCGATTGGGTTCAGGTCCGGTGACTGTGGAGGCCAGGTCATCTGGCGCAGCACCCCATCACTCTCCTTCATGGTCAAATAGCCCTTACACAGCCTGGAAGTGTGTTTGGGGTCATTGTCCTGTTGAAAAATAAATGATGGTCCAACTAAACGCAAACCGGATGGAATAGCATGCCGCTGCAAGATGCTGTGGTAGCCATGCTGGTTCAGTATGCCTTCAATTTTGAATAAATCCCCAACAGTGTCACCAGCAAAGCACCTCCACACCATCACACCTCCTCCTCCATGCTTCACGGTGGGAACCAGCCATATAGAGTCCATCCGTTCACCTTTTCTGCGTCGCACAAAGACACGGTGGTTGGAACCAAAGATCTCAAATTTTGACTCATCAGGCCAAAGCACAAATTTCCAGTGGTCTAATGTCCATTCCTTGTGTTCTTTAGCCCAAACAAGTCTCTTCTGCTTGTTGCCTGTCCTTAGCAGTGGTTTCCTAGCAGATATTCTACCATGAAGGCTTGATTCACACAGTCTCCTCTTAACAGTTGTTCTAGAGATGTGTCTGCTGCTAGAACTCTGTGTGGCATTGACCTGGTCTCTAATCTGAGCTGCTGTTAACCTGCAATTTCTGAGGCTGGTTACTCGGATGAGCTTATCCTCCGCAGCAGAGGTGACTCTTCCTTTCCTAGAGCGGTCCGCATGTGAGCCAGTTTCTTTGTAGCGCTTGATGGTTTTTGTGACTGCACTTGGGGACACTTTCAAAGTTTTCCCAATTTTTCGGACTGACTGACCTTCATTTCTTAAAGTAATGATGGCCACTCGTTTTTCTTTACTTAGCTGCTTTTTTCTTGCCATATCACAAATTCTAACAGTCTGTTCAGTAGGACTATCAGCTGTGTATCCACCTGACTTCTCCACAACGCAACTGATGGTCCCAACCCCATTTATAAGGCAAGAAATCCCACTTATTAAACCTGACAGGGCACACCTGTGAAGTGAAAACCATTTCAGGTGACTACCTCTTGAAGCTCATCAAGAGAATGCCAAGAGTGTGCAAAGCAGTAATCAAAGCAAAAGGTGGCTACTTTGAAGAACCTAGAATATGACATATTTTCAGTTGTTTCACACTTTTTTGTTATGTATATAATTCCACATGTGTTAATTCATAGTTTTGATGCCTTCAGTGTGAATCTACAATTTTCATAGACATGAAAACTCTTTGAATGAGAAGGTGTGTCCAAACTTTTGGTCTGTACTGTATATATAAATGTTTCTGCAGGGATTCGAACTCCCTACCTTGTACATTAGAGGATAGGACATTAACCACTACACTATACAGCTACATGTTAACCTGCATAGAAATATAAAATAAGTCTTCTGCTGAATAGGAATTTTTCACTACATCAGAAACTACTATGATGTTTTTCTGACAGTTTAGCATTCAGCTTTATAGCTGAGTGGATAAGGTCCTTGCCTATAATTTTGGGAGTTCAAATCCCAGCAGAAACTTTTCAGAAATTAGATTTAAATACACTGGGGTGTCCTCAAACACTGACTCAATATATGGATATAGCTATATATGGAGTCAGAGCAGGGACTCCTAAGCCAAACTAGAATCCTGCCACCCTCCCCTTTTCAGAGCAGGGGGTGCCTGGGGTTCTCCTATTGACTTTCATTGTGCTCGGGTGCTCGGTAGAACACCCGAGCATCACAAAGTGTTCTACTCGAGCACATGAGCACCTTGGTGCTTGATCAACACTAATGCTATCTTGAAGTACCTCAATGAAAATAAACAAATAATGCCATATCAACATGGCTTCATGAGGGGTCAGTCATGTCAGACTAATTGAATCAGTTTCTATCAAGAGGTAAGTTCTAGACTTGACCATGGTGAATCAATGGATATCATATCATATTACTTGACTTCTCCAAAGTATTTGATACGGTACCACATAAAAGGTTAATATATAAAATGAGAATGCTTGGACTGGAAAAAAATGTGTGTATGTGGGTAAGTAACTGGCTCAGTGATAGAAAAGGTTCAAACTCAGATTAGGTCACTGTCACTAGTGAGGTACCACAGGGGTCAGTATTGGGCCCTATTCTCTTCAATATATTTATTAATGATCTTGTAGAAGGCTTGCACAGTAAAATATCAATTTTTGCAGATGGCACTAAACTGTGTAAAGTAATTAACACGGAAGAGGACAGTATACTGCTACAGATGGATCTGGATCGATTGGAGGCTTGGGCAGAAAAGTGGCAGATGATGCTTAGCACTGACAAATGTAAGGTTATGCACATGGGAAGGAATAATGCAAGTCACCTGTACATACTAATTGGTAAAACAGTGGGTAATGCTGACATGGAAAATGACTTAGGAATTTTAGTGAACAGCTGCTGCCAAGGAAAATAAGATTATGGGGTGCCTCAAAAGGGGCATAGATGCCCCTGATGAGAACATAGTCCTGCCACTTCACAAATCACTAGTCAGACCACACATGGAGTACTGTGTACAGTTCTGGGCTCCTGTGAACAAGGCAGACATAGCAGAGCTGGATAGGGTTCAGAGGGAAACTAAAGTAATAACTGGAATGGGTAGACTACAGTTTAGAAAGCCTATCAAAATTAGGGTTATTCACTTTCGAAAAAAGACAACTAAGGGGAGATCTAAATACTATGTATAAATATATCAGGGAGCAGAACAGAGATGACCCCCATCATATATTTATTCCCAGGACTGTGACTGTGATGAGGGGACATCCTTTGCATCTAGAGGAAAGAAGGTTTGTACACAAATATAGAAGATTCTTTCCGGTAAGAGCATTGAGACTATGGAGCTCTCTGCCTGAGGAGGTGGTGATGGTGAATTCACTAAAAGAGTTCAAGAGGGGCCTGGATGCATTTCTGGAGTGTAATAATATTACAGGTTATAGTCCCTAGATTTCTGGAAAAGGGTCGTTGACCCAGGGAGCTATTCTAATTGTCTGCCTGGAGTCAGGAAGGAATTTCTTTCCCCTAAAGTGAGGAAAATTGGCTTCTACCTCACAGGGATTTTTTTTGCCTTCCTCTGGATCAACTTGCAGGATAACAGGCTGAACTGGATTGACAGATGTCTTTTTTCAGCCTTATAAACTATGTATGTATGTATGTATGATTACTGGATAGCTATGCTTTTAGACTCTTGCTATCAAAACAAAATGGGGGAATATTTTCTTTTAGCCGAAAGGGAGGCAAAATTGCTTTATTACCAGGATACACTGTGTATGTAGCTTGCTGCAGCTTTCATCGACCAGAAACCTGCCAGCTGCATATCTGACCAGGAGGCCCATCTCCGTTTCCCCCTGAGTCACCCACCATTTCTGCTATGACCAGAAGCCGCAGCAGCCAGTTCAGTCTCATTAGCATGATGTAGCAGTTTTTTTGTGTGCCACACCAGGATGATGCAGATCACCAAACGGAGATGCCACACCTGAGCCATTGGGTTCAGTCCTATCTGGACTGGGGCATTTCTCTGGCACATACCCAGTTATCTGACGCCATGGACTTCTGGGAAGGCAGATTGTACCAGTGGTTGGAACAGCCCCTGTTTACTCTCTCTGTACTGTCTTGTTCAGCCTCCAGTGCAGTCCAACAATCTATTGTGTATAGAGTATTTTCAGTTGATGCTTTTGTTCTCCCCGGAGATAAGACGCTCACCCCTCCAGCTGTCCATCAACCTACATCTGTGCGTGGATGATTGAGGAGGCAATCCACTTCAAAAGGAAAAAGGAAATATAGTCCAGCACTAGTGAAGATTTTGATAAAGTTGTCATCCAATTTATTGATATCCATTGAAAATCTAGCAGTATAACAGAATTCCCCAGAATTAAAGCAGTCTGGTGTACACGTTTTAGACTTTGCTTAGTCCTTACTCATGATTAAGGACTAAGTAACAGTCTGAAACATGTACACCAACCTACTTTAATTCAAAATGTAGGTGTTCTTACAAAAGACATTGATGGCCCAATATTTATACTGTATGCTAGTATATGTTATCATTATCTGATCAGTAAGGGGTTGACAACCTTATTCTTGCAAATAACCGTGTTCAGGGGCGGACTGGGAACTTTAAGTGGTCCTGGAAAAAAAACTAAAAGTGGCCCAAATGTTGGTGGGGCAAAACAAGTAGATGGGGCCAATACAAGTTACCTGAGTCAGTAATATCATAGTGTAGAGCATAATACTATCATACAGAACTAAATACCACAGTGCAGCACAAAAACCTCCCCAAAAACTGTCCCTCTGTGGTGGCCATCAATTGCTACGACCTTCTGTCCTCCTCCAGTTGTCTCTAATATAGATATGGAGCAGTGGGCTTAGGAAGTCAGATGTGGGCCACAGCACCAAGCTAGCTATACCTTCAGCATGCTGTCTGGACCATGCCAGGATAGCCCTATAGGTATCAGCCCACCGGGAAAATTCCCTGTAGGGTCTATGGCCAATCTGCTCCTGGCTATGTTTCAGACAAATCTGGAGATGCAGCCAACTATAATGTGCAGGCTGGGCATGGCAATTTTGCACATCTAGCATTTACCAGAAGGACTGTTCTGGTAAATGCTAGATGGTAAACTAGCAACATTTGAAATAAACCTTTAAAAGTGTCCAAACACATTAGCAAAAATGTATGTGAAAATCTGATCTGCTGTGTATGGGGTCTTTTTTGCTCTCTCTTGAATCTAGAGTACCCATACATATTATATAGTCTACATGCCTATTGGATTTCAACATGTCCAAACCTTTGTTAACTCAGTATAGATAAGCAACTGCCAGAGGGCTGTTGAAATAGCTCAGCTCTTCCTCCTCATCTGGGAGAAATAACTGTCCACTTTAAAGAAGTCAGAGAAAGCTGCCCTCATGTGTATTTTGTTTGGATGCAGGAGTAGCTAACATAAGAATGTGGTGGTAACTACATTAATTTAAAGGGACTTTGTCCACATTTCTTAAAAGACATTATACTACAAGGTATCTGTTCTAGATTAATGTTGGTCTAGTAGTGTATTGTGATACAACCTAGAAGGAAAGTTTTCCTGTAACTTGAGCACAACTGCCAACTTGGCAGAAACCTTAGATTTTGTTTGCTTTTTAAGTTAAAAATATACCATAATATGTGCCACTAGATGAAATTTCAAATTTGGAACCAGTTTTAGGTTCTTATGTGCCCTATTTTATTAAGGTTCTGTACAGCCTCACAGTTGCTTGGAGCCATAATACCATCCGGTGTCATGTACTTTTACTATACCCCCTTGTACATCCAGTGTCATACAGAGGCGTCCAGAATGTTTTCTTCTGGATTCAAATGGAGAAAATATCATGATATGTTATGTATATCAGAAGTATATAGATGCATTTTTCCGTATAAGCATTTCTAGAACATAATATTTCCATATTATAGTGCTGGGGCAATGTACCATTCATTACTGCCTATGTCTTCACAGACACTTGCTGTGCATGTGTAAAGTTTTCATACATATGGCTCTATTGTGCGCATGAGGCCTATGTATCATATTATAGGCTTTCTTAAATGACAATTCCATATTATAATTTTTGGTGGCTGCTATATTCTCACTGCAGACAAATATAGTTTGGAGATTATGGGGGTCATTTATTATCCAGAAATATGCCTATATTAGGCGTATTTCTGACACAAATTGAGGCGCAAAAGTTATTCCACAAGCTGTGACTTTTCCCCGCTCAAACCAGGTCTAAAAAAGTGGGCATGGCGTGGGCGGGGAAGGGGCAGGCCAGCACGCCTGTCTCATTCATCATTTCCTATGCCTGTTTTTAGGTGTAGAAAATGGTCTAAATGTAAGCCAGCAAGGAAGTTGCCTTACATTTAGACTTGTGCTGGATATGCTGAAGCTATGCACAGGCTGGCGCCTCTTCATAACTTTGGCGGATCCACCGCCAGATATGGCAGTTATTAAGACTGGCGTCTTAAATGCCGGTCTTAGTAAATTACCCCCTATATTAGTGAATTACTTTCTTATTCAGACCCAGGTTATAGGGAGGGAAAAAGGGAGAACTGCCCAAGGGTGTCCACCACCTGTCACCCAGTTCCTTATGTCTTCGTAGACACCCTTGGGTGCATGACATGGAAATGTGAAAGAACTGAATGCATACCTCCAACAATCCAAATGTTTTTAAATGAAGAGATGACAAAAGATCATCAAAAGCATGAAGTCACTAAAAAGGCTGCAACTTCTCTAAAAAAAAAAAAAAAAAAGTTTATAAAAAAAAAACAGTGCTTCAAGCTTTCATCAAAGAATCCTCAATTTGCTGTAATTTCAGGCCCATCATATTCTTCCAATATTTATGTTATTTTGCCCATCCTATCTTGTCTGCTGGAACACATTGCCGGAGTAGGTTGGCAGAGATGTGAATCTACCTTAAGGCATGTTTCTCAGGCGAGCAACAGACAAATGAGTTTTGAAAGAAAGCTCCTTTTTCAGGCCATTTTGGCACCATAATCATCTCCACACATGCGGATACTCCAGATTCTCAATGGCCTAATGGACAGCTGCATTGCTTACTTATGCAACACTGGTCACATAACTGCACAAGGGTTATCTAATGATGAATTAGATCATTTGGGATTAGCTAACAGAATGATCCACTGGAACACAGGAGTGGTGATTGCTAAAATGTGGATGTCTTTTCCATTAAAGTTAGCCATTTCCACCAGTAATAGTAATTTACAAAATTAATTAATAAGTTATGTGACTTTAAACCCTCAAGGAAAGGCACAGAATGCACTTTTTTTTAGATAGATTTAGATACACACAAATTAGGCATGCCTATAATCACACTCAAGATAAACGACTTTTGAATATTAAGGAAAGTCCCTTTTTGGATTTTAGTTTTAAATTTAAAGGGGTTAAAGGGATTCTGTCACCTTGTTTTAGCCTATAGAGATGCGGACATGCACGGCTAGATCGCCGCTAGCATGTCCGCAACATACCTGTCCCATACCGCTGTGTCATTTTATTGTGTTTAAAAAATGATTTTTATAGATATGTAAATGAGCCTGGTAAGGAGCCCAGCACCGCCTGCGTCCACTGAATCTCCCCCTTGCTCACAGTTAGATCGCCGTAATCTCACGATGCGCGAGCTCGCGCATGCGCAGTGCCGACATAGTGTTCCTTCCCTGTGCTGGCATCAGCCTCAGGGAAGGAACTGTGCATGTGCGAGCTTGCACACCTTGAGATTACAGCGATCTAACTGTGAGCAAGGAGGAGATTCGGAGGACGCAGGCGGTGCTGGGCTCCTTCACAGGGGAACATGGCTGGGCTCCAAGAAGGTTCGTACAGCCCTTTGGGCTCCTTACCAGGCTCATTTACATATCTATAAAATAATTTTTTAAACACAATAAAAGGACACAGCGCTATGGGACAGGTATATTGCGGACATGCTAGCACCGATCTAGCCATGCATGTCCGCATCTCTATAGGCTAAAATGAGGTGACAGAATCCCTTTAAGGTCACTCTCTCCCAAATATACCACAAGCTGCTGGATTCCCTTGGCAGAATAACAAAGCATAAGAGCGAGATAAGGTGGGAAGAGGAATTGGGTGATAAAACTATACTAGATTGGCGTAAAATATCTAAAAATATTAAGAAGGCGTCAATTTCTCAGAAATATAGGCTTATTCAGTTTAAAATAGTCCATCGCCTATATTACTCCCCCACCTTTCTCGCTAAAATATATATAGACAAAAAGAGTGAGTGCTGGAAATGCCATAGGGAGAATGATGACTTAAGCCATATATTATGGCTGTGTCCAAATGTTCAGAATTTTTGGGATTGGATCTACGAAGAGTAAGGCAGACACTATAATTGTAAATTGGAGCCTAATTTTGTCCAAGCAATATTGGGCGATTCCTACCCCGCTGATTTAGCTCCACATCTTATTCAGATCTGTTTAAAAAGTTTTTGGGTGGCAAAAGCCTTGATAGTTAAATATTGGGGCTCAGATAATACTCCTAGTTTCTTCGAGTGGAATGCCTTAATTGAGAATATAAATTATGAAAGAATAGTAGGTATGACTAAAAGATAGTGTGGGCATGGGCAGTGCTACCTCTCGTCCCCGAAGTATGGAGCTGTGAGTACTTAAAGGGAACCTGTCACCAGGATTTTGTGTATAGAGCTGAGGACATGGGTTGCTAGATGGCCGCTAGCACATCCGCAATACCCAGTCCCCATAGCTCTGTGTGCTTTTATTGTGTAAAAAAAACCGATTTGATACATATGCAAATTAACCTGAGATGAGTCCTGTCCCTGACTCCTCTCACATACAGGACTCATCTCAGGTTAATTTGCATATGTATCAAATCAGGTTTTTTTTTACACAATAAAAGCACACAGAGCTATGGGGACTGGGTATTGCGGAAGTGCTAGCGGCCATCTAGCAACCCATGTACTCAGCTGTATACACAAAATCCCGGTGACAGGTTCCCTTTAATACTAAGATCCTTATAGAATTGCTTTGGTCTCAGCAACAGTGAATAGGGCGGGTGGATTAGAATAAAATAAAATAAAAACTCAAGGAAAACGTATGTCTTGTTCAAGGCCATGGATGGAGGTGCAAGGCACAGAGATTGGAAGGATTCTCAGCAAAGAATGCCATTGTCATGTACCACCCTGTAAGGATGCCATGTACTAGGCACAGCACAAAATACAAGTTTTTCCTTAAGTATTCTGTTAGGTCCATTGTGGTCCTACATAGGCAAGAGTTGTCAGTTCTGCTGTATATATGCTAAATAGATTCAGAAACAAAAAGTCATTCTTAGGCCTCATGCACACGACAGTATTTTTTCACGGTCCGCAAAACGGGGTTCCGTTGTTCCGTGATCCGTGTCCGTTTTTTCTTCCGTGTGTCTTCCTTGATTTTTGGAGGATCACCAGACCAGAAAAGTAAAAAAAAAATCAAAGTCAAGTTTGCCTTGAAAATGATAGGAAAAAAACAGACACGGATCACGGACGCGGATGACAATCTTGTGTGCCTCCGTGTTTTTTCACGGACCCGTTGACTTGAATGGGTCCGCGAACCGTTGTCCATCAAAAAAATAGGACAGGTCCTATTTTTTTGATGGACAGGAAACACTGATCACGGACGGGGATGACAAACAGTGCATTTTCCGAGTTTTCAACGGACCCATTGAAAGTCAATGGGTCCGCAGAAAATCATGGAAAACGGAACAACGGACACGGATGCACACAATGTTCGTGTGCATGAGGCCTAAGTGGTAGCAAATTGTATCAGGACTCATATACTAGTATAAACTTTCGCACATCATGTCAAAAACAATTAGATAAAGAGGTCATTTAGTAGATTATCTTGTATTAAATTACTTTGCAATTGTTCCAGAAAGGTCTTTGATGTAAGGTGACAATACCCACACTAATGTATGTACACACATGCCCTCCTCCCGCTCCCATTCTCATCTGATTCTATTATGTTTTATTTGCTTCTGTATTTGTCAATGGTAATTGAGAAGCAATAATTTGTTCCTTTGCTAAGAAAAGCCCGAGAAGCTATTGTGTTGTGTCGGACTGTTACTTTTTCTCGGCCAAACTATCATTTATAACAATAACGTGCAGTTAATCCTTACTGTGGTTTATCTCAGTATCATTCAAAGTACATAATATGCTGGCTTTGTTCACAGCGGGAAAAACTCAGTGGCAATTCATACTAAATATGTTGTATTGTGTCGTATGAAGCAGTTCAGAGGGTTCAGCCTGCATTAAATGTCAATGACAGCGGGTTGTAGTATAAACCTTACAGAGATCAATTTGACCCGCAAAATAACCTTGCTTTTGCAACATTACCAGCTTACCAAAGGAAGCATAAAAACAAAGATAACGCAAAATAAGAAAAAATTGTATATTAAACATGAAGCGGCTTGATCTAAGCTTTATATACTTCTCATATGTAATGTTATTGTTTTTTCTTTATAAAGTGTGATATCTTGTGATGTATTCAACAACAGTTACACAGTTTACATGGCTCGCTTAGCTTACCGTAGGTTACATGTTCTGAGAGGCCTCACTGAACACAGTACAATGGGATCCCACAGCACATACATAGGTTGCCCCTCAGTCTCGGTGCAGTATATACCATATATATATATATATATATATATATATATGTATATAGACAGACCTATGATGAAAAAACAAATACTGGATCTAGTGACTAGAGATGAGCAAATTTTTCAAAAATTCGATTAGCTGGTCCGCTGATTTTTTTTTGTGTGGCGCGGTGAATTACGTTAAAAAATGGATATTTCCTGGCTGCACAGAGCCTTTATAGTGGTGTAGAACACTGTGCCTTGCAGTAACACGCATAGGGAGTCTGCTTTGGTAGTGAAATAATACTGTGAGTCTGTATGACATGCAGATGATAGGCGTCGCACTTAGAATCACTGCACACTTCACTTATTTGGGCACGGGGCCAAAACTGACCACATAACTCAAATATGAACTCAGCCTTACAGGTCGATGTTAGCGCCAAGAAGAATCGCACTCCACATAGATGTCTACAGAACCTGTCCTATTAAACGCTTATACAAGTAGAGCCCCCTGACAGAGTGGAGAGGGTGTCAGCAGTAAGTGTGTGTGGACATCACTGATTATTTTGCCCTTCCTCTGATCCTTCAGAACAATACCCCAAAAAACAGATCCTGTCTGTGGAGCATCTGCCTTCACTCGGTCAGAATTTGGTCAGTAATCCATCAGTATTGCTAATGGCAAAAAAAACAGGAGTGGATCCAAAACAGAGATGACACATGAACTGAATATTTGCAAGTCTCCTGTGTTTTGTATAAACTCCTTCTTTTAGCTACCAAATCACAAGCCAATTCTGATGGGACCATAAAGGCCTTAAAGCTGCTACACAGACAGGATCTGTTGTGCGTCTCATTTTACCTTCCTTCTGACAGATCAGAGAAAGGGTCAAATAAATGATAATGTCAGCCAATCCAAAAAGGCAAAATAGTGGCCCAGCAATGAAGTAGGGAGGGTGGGAACAGCACAGAGTGGCCCTATGACATTGTGGTGAGGTTAAAGAAGCATGAGGCGACAAAAGAGTGACCCAATGACAGAGTCTGTAGATGGCGGCAGCATCAGAAGGCCACAGAGTGGCACAATGACAAAGTGTGGAGGTGAAAACAGCATGAGGAGACCACAGAGTGACCCAATGACAGAGTATGGAGGTGGTGGCAGCATCAGAAGGCTGCAGAGTGGCACAATGACAGAGTGTGGAGGTGCCAGCAGCATCAGGAGGACACAGAGTGGCATAATGACAGAGTTTGGAGGTGGCGGCAGCACCAGGGGGCCACAAAGTGGCCCAATGACAGATGATTCTGTAGGTGGTGGCAGCATCAGGAGGCCACAGAGTGGCTAGGTGACATAGTGTGCAGGTGGCGGCAGCATCAGGAGGCCGCAGAGTGGCACAATGACAGAGTGTGGAGGTGGCGGCAGCATCAGGAGGCCACAGAGTGGCACAACAACAGAGCGTGGAGGTGGCGGCAGCATCAGTAGGCCACAGAGTGGCCCAATGACAGAGTCTGTAGGTGGCGGCAGCATGAGAAGACCATAGAGTGGCAAGGTGACATAGTGGTGTTGTGAAAGTAGCATGAGAAGACCACAGAGCGGCACAATGACAGAGTGTGGAGGTGGCAGCAGCATGAGGAGGCCACAGAGTGGCAAGGTGACATAGTGTGGAGGTGGAGGCAGCATGAGAAGACCATAGAGTGGCAAGGTGACATAGTGGTGAGGTGAAATCAGCATGAGGAGACCACAGAGTGGGCCAATCACAGAGTCTGTAGGTGGGGGCAGCATCGGGAGGCCACAGAGTGGCTAGGTGACATAGTGTGGAGGTGGTGGCAGCATCAGGAGGCTGCAGAGTGGCACAATGACAGATTCTGGAGGTGGCGGCAGCATCAGGAGCCCACAGAGTGGCACAATGACAGAGTGTGGAGGTGGCTGCAGCATCAGGAGGCCACAGAGTGGCACAATGACAGAGCGTGTTGGTGGCGGCAGCATGTAAAGACCATATAGTGGCAAGGTGACATAGTGGTAATGTGAAAGCCGCATGAGTAGACCACAGAGTGCCCCAATCACAGATTCTGTAAGTGGCGGCAGCATCAGGAGAACACAGAGTGACATAATGACAGAGTGTGGAGGTGGCAGCAGTATGAGAAGACCATAGAGTGGCAAGGTGACATAGTGGTGAGGTGAAAGCAGCAGCATGAAGAGACCACAGAGTGGTGCGTCAGCATCAGGAGGCCATATAAAGGCACAATGACAGAGTTTGGAGGTGGCGGCAGCATCAGGAGGCCACAGAGTGGCCCAATGACAGATGATTCTGAAGGTGGTGGCAGCATCAGGAGGCCACAGAGTGGCTAGGTGACATAGTGTGGAGGTGGTGGCAGCATCAGGAGGCCTCAGAGTGGCACAATGACAGAGTGTGGAGGTGGCGGCAGCATCAGGAGGCCACAGAGTGGCACAATGACAGAGTGTGGAGGTGGCGGCAGCATCAGGCAGCATTTTTGGCAAAGAATTGACGGCTTGGGACTCTTCACCTCGGTTCTACACAAGCCATTGGTTCTCTGAAAAGTACAGAGTCCACCACTTGGAAAGGGAGGGACTGCACATCAGCAACTTGGACAGGAGCACATTCAGCTTCTGCACCGTTGGATGAGTGCACGCATACTGTTGTCTCTTGGCAATCGCTTCGGTGATCGATTGCTGATGAAATGTGTGACGAGGAGTAGGAGGAGCACAAGCATCAGGACCAGCAGATGATGGGAAGGACAGAGAGCTCCCTTCGGCTGAGGTGATGGAGCCTTGACTGCCAGAAACTGGGTGCGTGTCAGTGGGTGGGTCAGGTTGCTGCGGCAGGCTGGACCACCATATCAGTGCCACGGTTCTCCCAGGCCACTTTATGGTGACACTGCATATGTTGATGCGGGGCCGTAGTGCCAATATTGGCACCCTGTCCACGCTTTACCCTCTGCCCACAGATTCTACATACGGCCATGTTCACCTTCTCTGGCGGCTTAAAAAAACTTGCCACACCACCGAGTAGGTGATTTTACCCCCAACACTACACACTGACTGACTGCTACCGCTGCTGCCTCCTTGAGTCCCTGCACCGCTACTTCCCGGGCAGGTAGGCTTCCGACCTCCCACTGCTGGCACCCTGCTGACTCCCGGCCACACTAGCGACTTGCTGGCTCCGCTGCTGGCTCACAGGCAAGCTGCCACCCTCTTCTCCCGATGATGATGAAGCCCCTTCGTCACCCGGCTCACATGTGCGATCAGCTACATCATCATTGAGAAGTGTCTGCACGTCACTGATGTCTTTCTCAACTGTCTATGGGTCAGGAGCATGAGCGCTATCAACACCCGCTCCCACGCCACTCTCCTCATCACTACTTGCCAGCCTAGCGGAGGAAGCGGCAGATGTCTCCTCCACATCTTGGCTGGGCAGTAGCTGCTGACTGTCCTCTAGTACCTCTTCCTCGCTGAAAAGTGGAGCAGAGCCTACAGCATATAATACTTCTCGCTGTGAGGGAACAGAAAAGGACAGAGACAGGTTGAGGACAAGTGAGGGCACTGGGGCTGCTCTCAGGCCATGCCAACTAAGGGTTGTGTCTGACGAACCCACTGACTCTTGGCTGTGGGTATCTAATGTCACTTGCGACGAAGTCAAAGATCGAGTCAACCATTCAAGAATCGATGGGCTGCTGGTCACGACACGACCGCTAGCTGACACTACGAGCTCAGGCCTCTCAAAGTGACCCCTGCTGCCACGGCCCCTTACTCTGCTTCAACCTCTGCCTGCGCCAGAAACATTTAGGCCTCTGCCACTCCCCTGTGAAGGGCCTGGCACTTCTCTGCCTGACATACTGTTAGATTAAATAACCAAATGTTAGATTAAATATTTTTTTATTTTGCCACTAATACACAGCAAACAGGGCTTTAGTATATATCACTGCACTTTTTCTATTTTTACACAAAAGGCTTTTCAACAGATAAGTACAACTATGAAAGCCAAACATATATTTATTTTGCCAGTAATACATGGCAAACTGGGCAAATATATTTGTATTTTGCCAGTAATACACGGCAAACTGGACTGTAAAATATCCCACTGCACGCCTGGACGGCAACTAGGCCCTAATTTTTAAAAATTTTTACACAAAAGGCTTTTCAACAGATAATTACAACTATGGACAGTCAATATATTTGTATTTTTCCATTAATACACGGCAAACTGGGCTGTAAAATATCTCACTGCCTTGCTGAATGGCATTTAGGCCCACATTTTTTTCTATTTTTACACAAAAGGCTTTTCAACAGATAAGTACAACTCTAAACTGCAAATATATTTGTATTTTGCCAGTAATACATGGCAAACTGGGCTGTAAAATATCTCACTGCACCGCTGAACGGCAATTAGGCCCTAATTTTTTCTATTTTTGCACAAAAGGCTTTTCAACAGATAAGTACAACATTGATTGGCAAATATATTTGTATTTCGCCAGCAATACTCGGCAAACTGGTGTCACGGATGGTGTTGCAGAAAGCTGGAACTTATAAATAAACATCCGACTGGCTTGATTCCAAACTAAGGAGCATATGGGTAAGCCCTATAAAACCCCTAGAGCTCGGCCTGACTGCTATGCCCATGCAAAGGTCTTTATGGTAGACGATTGCATGCCCACGTACCTCATACAATATGATACCTGAAAACCCTATAATAGTGAGGGGACACGACCACCGGCTCCCTGCACTTAATACGGACGGAGTCAGGGTCACCTCGAATCAAGCCAGCAAGGAAACACAAATAAAGGAAACAGACTTATCGGAGTAATCAGCAGAAGCAGCATCCAGCCGTGAACACAATCCAAGAAGAAGTATAAACCGCAAAGTGAGGCAGTATGGGAGAGAATATAAAGGGAGACATTTAGTGTAAATAGGTGAAAGCTGGGAGAAGGAAATGAGATGACAAAGTGAAACCAAAACAAAGAACTTCATGCAGGTAGAGAAGAACATCTAACAGACCTTCTCACAGAAGTGGCGGTGACAACTGGGCTGTAAAATATCTCACTGCACTGCTGAACGTCAATTAGGCCCTAATTTTATTTTATTTTACCCAAAAGGCTTTTCAACAGATAAGTACAACTATGAATGGCAAATATATTTGTATTTCGCCACTAATACACGGCAAACTGGGCTGTAAAATATCTCACTGCCTTGCTGAACGGCAATTAGGCCCAATTTTTTTTCTATTTTTGCACAAAAGGCTTTTCAACAGATAAGTACAACTCTGAATGGCAAATATATTTGTATTTCGCCAGTAATACACGGCAAACTGGGTTGTAAAATATCTCACTGCACTGCTGAACGGCAATTAGGCCCTAATTTTATTTTATTTTACACAAATGGCTTTTTAACAGATAAGTACAACTATGAACGGCAAATATATTTGTATTTCGCCAGTAATGCACAGCAAACTGGGCTGTAAAATATTTCACTGCACCGCTGTGTGGCAAAGATATTTTAATTTTTTCCACTAATACACGCAAAAAAGGGCTTTAAAACAGATAACTGCACCGCCAGGCGGCAAATATATTTTTCCTCTTCCACTAATACACTAAAAAAAGGGCTTAAAAACAGATAAGTACACCACTGAGCAGCAAATATATTTTACTTTTACCACTAATACACGAAAAAAAGGACTGTAATTTTTGCACTTCACCACACAACAGCTATACACCACACAATAAGCCCTTTTTTCCCACAAATACAAGCCAAAAAATGCTTTAGAACATATAACTGCACCGCACAAGGGCAAATTAAACATATAAATATTTCCTAGTAATGAACCCTGTTAATGCCTGTATCATACAGCACTTGCACCCTTATAAGAATGGTTTGCTGAAATTACAGCGCTGTAAAATGGTATTGGCAATTTGTATCGCCAGTCAGTGCAGCAAGGTGTAATAGGAATGTTCCTATTACCCAGGCTGTCACTTCCCCGACTGAATCCTGTTCAACAGAAATGCAGTAGAATTATTCCTCCCTATCCTTTCCCTACACCTTGAATAATCTTTCCCTGCACTTAGAAAAATCGTTATTGTGCTCACAACACTGTCCCTAACGCCTTCAGACACGTCTCTCCCTACACTAAGTATGCTGGTGAATGGCATAATCTAAGATGGCTGCCATATTTATACGGCTGTGACATCACAGGGATGGGTGGCTGGCTGTTGATTGGCTGCATGCATGTCAGTATGGGTGATCCCACCTTCCCAAACTTCCTTTCTCTATGTCCTCACACGTGCAGCAGCCATTTTAAGAAAAATGCATTTCGTTACTACGAAGCGCGAGAAAATTTGCATTCGATGCGGATCTAATTTTTCCTAAAATTTGTAATGAATTCCACTTCGTCAGCTTCGATTCGCTCATCTCTACTAGTGACCATCGCCATATTTATATATATTATATATATTAAAGCGACAGTGTGCTAAAGAACAATGAGAACATTTTTGACTTCCATAATATGTGAATTGAGATATTGCATAATACTAAAGTGACAATATGCTTTGATCATACATTATCAATTACAATTAATAACGTTCATAATTTGCACATGATTTATGTGAAAATTACAAAGTGCAAAACCGAAGTTAACTTTGTGGCGAAACGCGCGTCGAGGATGTCTGCTATACAGGGAGATTTGGACCATCACCATCATGTGTAGTTATATCCTTTTATAAGCCTTATGTCCTTTTACTTTTGACTCTATTGTGTTCTCGTTCAGCTGCATTATATTTGGTCCTATGAGCCTTACTTTTAGTATTGTATTCTTATAAGGCTCTGGACCCTTGAACTTTATTTAGTTTGGGTGCATGTTTAGGTAATTTAATTATGGTTGCCCTCTAATAAGGGTACTGTACCTTATATTTATTTATTTATTTTATGCACTTATATAGCGCTACTATATTCCGCAGTGCTTTGCAGACATTCGCATATGTAGCTGCTTGCGTAACAATCTATCTATTCATGTTGACTTTTCATTATTTGGGACATATGATGAATTTATATTTGATCAGATATACCTGTGTTAATATTTTGGCCTAGTCCATTCAGCCTGTATTGGCTCTGTCTCTGTAGCAGTTCTATGGGGCTTTGTTTTATTTTGCCTCAAATTATTAATTGTGATGTATTGTTATATGTAATATTTAATAAATGAGTTATATTTTTTTCATATGGAGTACTTCTAATTTTATGGTGTTATTGGCACTTTATAAGTTGTTAGTCTAGCTAGGCTAGACCCCTTTCTCAATATATGGTTATACATTGAGCTGTTGTTGGTACATGTTCTGATTCTTAGGGCTCCTACACACGACCGCGTGAAGCCCGTGCCCGTATTGTGGACCGCATTTGAGGATCCGCAATACACGGGTCCCGTTCCATGGCCATTCCGCATCAGGGATGCGGATACATTAATTTCAATGGGTCCGCAAATCCGAAGATGCGGAACAGTGCGGAATGGAACGGAAAAGTACAGAAGCACTACGGACTGCTCTTTGAGGTTCCGTTCCCTGCTTCCGCACTGCAAAAAGATAGAGGTTGCTCTATCTTTTTGCGGAACGGAGGGATCGCGGACCCATTCAAGTGCCCCATTCACTATGCGGCTGCCACACGGCAGGTGCCAGTGATTAGCGGACCACAATTTCCGGTCCACAGCACGGGCACGGGCTTCACACGGTCGTGTGAACAAGTCCTTAGCCTCTATAGGCTCGCTCTACACAAAACATAGGCGACCCCTTACTAGGCCCCAATGATTGTATGAGCCATTTTTGTAAAAATACAGCCGGATTTTCCCCTTCCGCTCCTTCGGGAAAACCTATTATTCTCAAATTTTAAATACAGGCTCTATCCTCCAAATCTGTCAACTTCGCATTTATCCTCCTACGTTCTTGGTCTAGATCTTCCACCATTTTGCTCATATTCTCCTGATCCTTTTTTACTTCAACTAGTCCTGTTTCAATCTCTTTGACCTTTGCCCGGATTTTATTCATGTCATCCCTAATTAATGTGATGTCGGTCTGTACTGACTTTACCGTAGTGACAATATCTACCACCGATTGATTGGTAGTCTGTACTACTCCCAGTATATCCACCAACTATCATATCTAAGTGGTCTTTATCCTTATCACAAACCCTTCCGGTTGTGTTCTCTGACCGCGTAATTAAGTCCTCTCCAACTTCTACTGGGCCAAATGTTTTTTGTCCTCCTTTAGACTTGGATGTCAGGGATTTAAGATATTTTTCCATTCTGGCTTGTGGGCTGCTTCCAGCCCTACCTTTTGGTGAGACTGTACCCACCGATTTCCTGCTATATTTGGGAGGCATATTTTTACAGAACCCCCTATCCTATAGTTAGTACAATAAATCAAAATCTGATAGTTTAGGGGCACTAGCGATAGTCCAACAAGGCACTATCACGGATTTTCACAAATGCCCACTGTGGATTACGTTCTCGGCCGCTGGCCACCCAGGAAGATTTAAAATGGATAAGCGACACATAGGGGATTAAGAATACAATCAAGGCCCCAAATACCACATCCCACTAATATAGACGAGGAGTAAGGCTACATGCACACGACCGTTGTGTATTTTGCGGTCCGCAAAACGCAGATGGCGCCCGTGCGCGTTCCTCAATTTGCGGAATGGCTCAGATAGCCTTTAATTTAACTGCCTATTCTTGTCCGCAAAGCACGGACAAGAATAGGACAGGTTATATATTTTTTGTGGACCACAGAACAGAGCAACGGATGCAGACAGCACACGGAGTGCTGTCCGCATCTTTTGCGGCCCCATTGAAGTGAATGGGTCCGCATCCGAGCCGCCAAAACTGCAGCTCGGATATGGACCAAAACAACGGCCGTGTGCATGAGGCCTTAGTGTGTATAACAAGTGCCACTCGATACCAGACCTCCAATGCGGGTGGTACCCTGTCACAGCCACTTCATAATCTATTTTCAGTGTTAGTAACAACATTAGCAAGATACAGTTTATGCTGACCAGAGGAGGAGCCCAAATTATAATTTTTTTATTTTTTTTCTCCCCTCCTCTCGATGCTCCTCAGCACGGAGTGTCCGGACTATTGTCAACTGCCGGTCTCTTCTTTTTCTGGAGAGTAAATTGAGGATTTAGTGCGGTAGTGCATAGGACCACACGCAAGAAGGAGTAGTAGAACTCTCCACCGTACAACATAAAAAATCAACCGTACACACAAATTCTCAGTTCCCCCTAATGGTATACGTTATCATCAAATGCTGTTGGAGTGTACCTATCCCTATAACCTGAGCGGAGAAGGGAGATAGGACCCCAAGGCCTGTAATGGTTTTGGCCGTGGATACCAAGGATGCATTAAAGACAATAGGTCCGTGGACGGCGATGATATCCCGGTCAAATATCAGAGACAAGATTCAAAAAGTATATATGCCGGAAAGTTAGTATGTTAGATAGGTCCCGATAAGCCCGTTCCATTTTCCGGATTATACCCTATCCCAACCTCATCACTTGCTCTGTATATACGTGTTAGTGAGTTAGCGGGAGTACAGTACAGACCAGTAGGGCGGAGAGAAAGTTTCGTCTCACCAGTCTTCAGCCCAAAGGTATCTGGGCTACTTGCTACGGGCAGTTTGAAGCTCGTCTGTCTCTGCAGTACGGAACACCTCCAGCGTGCAGCAGGTTCCTAAAAGCATAGTCGAGGGGCGACAGGATCTTCTAGGTGTTGCACTACCAGAGCGACCCTCTGACGTCACCCGGGCGGTAAGCATGCTGTTGTTCCGCATACATCGCTGATACTCCGATGCCAATTCTTCTTGGCAGCCGATCGTTAGCCGCAGCCAGGGTTCCCGACACAGAAGGCACACCTGTCCCGTCCTCCTGAAAGCTTTCCCAGGCTTCTCCACGCAGCTACAAGCGTTTCTCTGGGAGCTTATACCCTCATCAGCCGACACTAATTTGCAGGACCGTCTAGGGTTACGAGTGCAGCGTAGAACGCCACGGAGGGAGAGCAGGAGGGTGGGGGAGAGGCGCGATGCTTTTTGGTAGTTTGGATAAAATTGATTCGGACGATTTGCTGAACTTTTTCAAGAAATTCTATATCACGATAAATATGGTATTCTCAGGTCACTCTGCCTATTTATGTATCCCACTGTGAAGGCTTTGAACTTAACTTGCAGGGACAATGCAGGGAGAGGATATCGCAGTGTATTACATTCTAGCACACCCACATTCATAGTTAATCTGTTCTGTAGGTACTGTGCCATCAGTATTACAGGCAGCTGTAATTTAACACTGTGCAGGGCACCATGATTAATAGCTAATCCTCTCTGTTAGCTGTCAAATTACTGTGCGTCAGTGTTAGGCCTCATGCACACGACAGTTTTTTTCACGGTCTGCAAAACGGGGTTCCGTTGTTCCGTGATCCGTGTCCGTTTTTTTTTCCGTGTGTCTTCCGTGATTTTTGGAGGATCACCAGACATGAAGGAAAGTTAAAAAAAAAAAAATATTTTGGTGTCCGCCTGGCCGTGCGGAGCCAAACGGATCCGTCCTTACTTACAATGCAAGTCAACGGGGACGGATCCGTTTGACGTTGACACAATATGGTGCAATTGCAAACGGATCTGTCCCCCATTGACTTTCAATGTAAAGTCAGGGTATATTTTAACTTGAAGCGTCCCCATCACCATGGGAACGCCACTATGTTAGAATATACCATCGGATTTGAGTTATATCGTGAAAACTCAGAACCGACAGTATATTCTAACACAGAGGCGTTCCCATAGTGATGGGGGCGCTTTAAGTTAGAATATACTAAGAACTGTGTACATGGCTGCCCCCTGCTTCCTGGCAGCACCTGATTTCTTACAGGGGGCTGTGAACCGCACAATTAACCCCTCAGGTGCCGCACCTGAGGGGTTAATTGTGCGTATCATAGCCCCCTGTAAGAGATCAGGTGCTGCCAGGCAGGAGGGGGCAGACCCCCCTCACTCCCTCCCTCCCCAGTTTTAAATTCATTGGTGGCCAGTGCGGCCTTCCCCCCCTCCTAATTAAAATCCCCCCCATATACTATGGCCCCAGTTGTGCCCCCATCTTTATATTATGGCCCCAGTTGTGCCCTCATACATATACTATGACCCCAGATGTGTCCCTATACATATATTATGGCCCCAGTTGTGCCCCCATACATATATTATGGTCAGTTGTGCCCCCATACACATATTACGGTCCCAGTTGTGCCCCCATACATATATTACGGTCCCAGTTGTGCCCCCATACATATACGATGGCCCCAGTTGTGCCCCCATAGATATATTATGGCCCCAGTTGGTGGCAGTGGAGAGTTTCCGATCGGAGTCCCAGTTTAATCGCTGGGGCTCCGATCAGTAACCATAGCAACCATGACGCTACTGTAGTCCTGGCTGCCATGGTTACTTAGCAATTTTAGAAGCATTATACTTACCTGCACTGTCTGTGGCCGGCCGGGCGCTCCTCCTACTGGTAAGTGAAAGGTCTGTGCGGCGCATTGCTTATAGCACAGACCTGTCACTCAGTATATTCTACACAGTATCTCAGTATATTCTAACTTGAAGCGTCCCCATCACTATGGGAACGCCTCTGTGTTAGAATATACTGTCGGATCGTGTCGTGAAAACTCAGCTCTGAAAAAGCTTTTATGCAGACGGATCTGCGATCCGTCTGTGTGAAAGTAGCCTACGGACACGGATCACTGACGCGGATGACAATCTTGTGTGCATCCGTATTTTTTCACGGACCCATTGACTTGAATAGGTCCGCGAACCGGTGCATTTTCTGAGCTTTCAACGGACCCATTGAAAGTCAATGGGTCCGCAGAAAATCACGGAAAACGGAACAACGGACACGGATGCACACAACGGTCGTGTGCATGAGGCCTTACATGTCAATAAAAGTAGCAGGTCTAATTTATTTGGGGACTGGGGATAGTGGAGGCAACAGCAGCAGTGGCAGTAACCGTGACAATAGTGGCCCCATGACAGAGGGAGGTGGTGGCAGCAGGGGCAGTAGTGGTCCCATGACAGAGTGAGGATGGTGGCAGCAGCAGCAGTGGCAGTAACGGTGACAATAGTTGTCCCATGACAGAGTGGGGAGAGGGGCAGCAGCAGTGGCGTAACCGTGACAATAGTGGCCCCATGAAAGAATGGTGATGGTGGTGACAGCAGCAGCAATGGCAGTAACCGTGACAATAGTGACTCCATGATAGAGTGGGGAGGGGGGCAGCAGCAGGGGCAGTAAGACTGTGTTAACATCGCTGTTAGGCCCCCTGCACACGAACGTGTGCTTCGCGTTGCCGTATTGAGGACCGCATTTGCGTTGCGGATCCACAACAACGGGTGCCGTTTCATGGGCATTCTGCATCCACTTGAACGGGTCCACAAATCCGGAGATGCGGAATGGTGCGGAACGGAAGCACGGAACGGAACCCTACGGAAGCACTACGCACTGCTTCCGTGGGGTTTCGTCCCGTACTTCGCTTCTGCAAAAAAATAGAACATGTCCTATCTTTTTGCAGAATAGCCGGATCGCGGACCCATTAAAGTGAATGGGTCCGCGATCCGCTGCGGCTGCCTCACGGACTACAGGGTGCACACGTTCGTGTGCAGGGGCCTTAATGTTTCCATTCTTCTGATCTATCAGAAGGACATGAAACAAAAAAAAACAACAAAAAAAACTGTATTTTGAGCATCTATAAAGCCTCTTTCAGATGGTCAGTATTTTGTCAGTGTTTTGCTTCAGTATTTTATCAGTAGCTATAAACAGTAGTGGGTCCAAAACAGAGATTAAATGTAATGGAATTATTTGCATCTCATCTGTGGTTTGGACCCACTCTTGCTTTTTGCTTACAAATTCTGTTCTCATACGGATGCAAAACACTGACTAAACACTGACTTAGGCTCCATTCACACGTGCGGACAAAAATAGGACATGTTCTATCTTTTGCGCAGCTGCGGACCCGAAGATCGGGGCCGCGCTCCGCAATTGCAGATGCAGACAGCACACTGTGTGCTGTCCGCATCCATTCCGTCCCCATAGAGAATGAATGGGTCCGCACCCGTTCCGCAAAATTGCGGAACGGATGCGGACACATTCTGCGGACGTGTGAATGGAGCCTAAAAGAACATATTAGCTATGATGAATTTGGGTTGAGTTGGTGGAGTGATTTGTGTGGTTCATTCGGATAACCAACGAGACTCCTCCCTTATGGCAATAATCCAGCTGCCATGTTTGATCACGTTCGGGCCATCTGGTTTTAATCCAAATATATGTTAAAAGCAAAAATACTATTAAGTTCATAGTATGGAGGGATCCCGGACCTTAATGAGGGATCCACATGTGTTAAAATTTATATTTCATTTGTTTAGGATGTGTTGTGGCTGTCAGACGCAGAATAACATTTTCCATAACAGAAAGTGGTAACTAGGAATGATAAATTTGGGTCGAGTTGGTGGAAAGATTTGTTTGGTAATACCGTTGTAATTCAGACCATAAACAATTGCAATAACTACATAAACTAATTTTTTCACTAGGAGAATGTATTAGCTAGGATGAATTTGGGTCGAGTTGGTGAAGTGATTTGTGTGATTCATTCCGATAACCAATGAGATTCCTCCCTTATGGCAATAATCCTGCTGCCATGTTTGATCCATCCACCAAGTTCGGCCTATCTGGTTTTAAACCAAATAGGAGTTATTTGACCCCAGGCGTTCCGCGTCCAACTTCCCGGAGAGCCATGTGGGGCTCAGCACTAACTGTTCTTTGATGCCCTAACATGCCCAGGGCTGCACATGCGCTGTACTGAATGGATCGCCATGTGCCTACCCTTTGCTGACAGGTGCAGGTAAGGCTACTTTCACACTTGCTCTTGATCGGATCCGTTCTGAACGGATCCGATCATATTAATGCAGACGGAGGCTCCGTTCAGTACGGATCCGTCTGCATTAATAACTTTAAAAAATTTCGCAAGTGCGCAAGTGCGCAAGTAGCCTGCGCGGATCCGTTCAGACTTTCAATGTAAAGTCAATGGGGGACGGATCCGCTTGAAGATTGAGCCATATGGTGACATCTTCAAGCGGATCCGTTCCCATTGACTTACATTGTAAGTCTGAACGGATCCGCACGCCTCCGCACGGCCAGGCGGACACCCGAACGCTGCAAGCAGCGTTCAGCTGTCCGCCTGTCCGTGCGGAGGCGAGCGGAGCGGAGGCTGAACGCCGCCAGACTGATGCAGTCTGAGCGGATCCGCATCCATTCAGACTGCATCAGGGCTGGACGGAGGCGTTCGGGTCCGCTCGTGAGCCCCTTCAAACGGAGCTCACGAGCGGACCGACGAACGCTAGTGTGAAAGTAGCCTAACCAGCTTAATGTCGTTCATCATAGGGATCTGGCTTGTAATACTGGACCAGACTCATTTATTTGGTAAAATACAAATTTTTTTGCTACAGGACTAATGTTTTCGCTAAAAGAATTTTTCAGATAAAAGAATAATTTTTTCCCACAAAAAAATGAAGATCAACTTGAGGGCAACTTAATTTATTTGCACTGCCCACAGGGTGTTAAATAAGACCTCTGTAACACGAAATCACAGTAAGGCCTCATGCACACGACCGTTGTGTGCATCCGTGGCCGTTGTGCCGTTTTCCGTTTTTTCGGAAAAATCGGAAAATTGCAGCAGAGACCATGATCCGTGTATCCTGTCCGTCAAAAAAATAGGACCTGTCCTATTTTTTTTACGGACAACGGTTCACAGACCCATTTAAGTCAATGGGTCCGAGAAAGAACACGGATGCACACAAGATTGGCATCCGTGTCCGTGATCCGTGGCCGTAGGTTACTTTCATACAGACGGATCCGAAGATCCGTCTGCATAAAAGCTTTTTCAGAGCTGAGTTTTCACTTTGTGAAAACTCATATCCGACAGTATATTCTAACACAGAGGCGTTCCCATGGTGATGGGGACGCTTCAGGTTAGAATATAGTAAAAGAACTGTGTAAATGACCCCCCCTCCCCCACCTGTAGTTAACACATTGGTGGCCAGTGGGAGGGAGGGGGGGCCGGCCGCACTCGCCACCAATGAGTTAACTACAGGGGAGGGAGGGGGGGGCGGCCCCCTGCTGCCTGGCAGCACCTGCCAGGCAGCAGGGGGCAGTCATGTACAAAGTTTTTCAGTATATTCTAACCTGAAGCGTCCCCATCACCATGGGAACACCTCTGTGTTAGAATATACTGTCGGATCTGAGTTTCACGATCTAGCTCATATCCAACAGTATATTCTAACATAGAGGCGTTCCCATGGTGATGGGGACGCTTCAAGTTAAAATATACCATCGGATTGGAGAAAACTCCGATCCGATGGTATAAAAGGGACTCCTGACTTTACATTAAAAGTCAATGGGGGACGGATCAGTTTGCAATTGCACCATATTGTGTCAACGTCAAACGGATCCGTCCCCATTGACTTGCATTGTAATTCAGGACGGATCCGTTTGGCTCCGCACGGCCAGGCGGACACCAAAACGACTTTTTTTTCATGTCCGTGGATCCTCCAAAAATCAAGGAAGACCCACGGACGAAAAAACGGTCACGGATCACGGACCCCGTTTTTGCGGACCGTGAAAAAATACTGTCGTGTGCATGAGGCCTAACTGTTTGGCTAAAACGGTTAAATATGGACACGCCACAAACAGTAGAATGAGACAGGTGTATAACCCCAATTTGTGAATCACGGCCTAATAGAATTGATTATCTATTAATCAATGTGTCTATTGTGGGGATTTTCTCTGGTAGACACGCTTGTGGACGCAGTACAGAGGCAATGACAACATCTTCAACTTAAACAGTGAAGTGTTTTATTCACACATAAGTAAAGTGACATCAAAAAGGCAGTTTCAAGGAAAAACAGTCACCTTGAGTCTGGTGTTTGTTCACACCAGGCTGCAGCACATAAGTCCTTGGGTGAAGCAGAAGTCCACGTGCTTTTTCCCAAACAATATAGCAGGCCTTAGTCCCGGCCCAAACTCTCAGGCTCCAACACCCAGACTGACAAAGCTCCAGTATCAGATCGAGGATAATCCACCCAGCTGAGACTGCTGGCTGGGTTTTTATCCCAAACCAAAACCCGGCCTGGAACGTGGGAAACAGCCACCTACCCTGCACTTTGGCTGCTCTCAGTAAGAGCCAGCCCGGATCGACTTTACAGCCACACTAAATAATCAATAGTGTCAGTCAGCACTAGCTGCCGCTGACACTTAAAATTACCGGCTCTTACCTCACCGAGGCCAGGAACCTCGGTGACACATATCTTCCGTCAATGACGGGCCCTTGCGCTTTTCTACATACCTCCCCACTTTGTTCAACCCTGAGGGGGTGAACACCCGCCAGACAGTGTACCCGGGACAAGGCATCTGCATTATCCTGTAACCTGCCTGCTCTATGTTCCACAGAAAACTTAAAGTTCTGTAGGACAAAAAACACCTGGTGACCCGAGCATTCTTCTCTTTGGCTTGGCTCACCCACTTGAGAGACGAGTGGTCGGTTACCAGACGGAACTTTCTTCCCAACAGGTAATAGCGGAGAGACCCGAGTGCCCACTTGATGACCAGGCACTCTCTCTCCACTATACTGTACCTAGTCTTGGCTGGGGTAAGTTTGCGGCTCAGGAAAACAACGGGATGCTCCTCCCCATTGATGTCCTGAGAGAGTACAGCTCTGAGGACTACTTCAGAGGCATCTGTCTGTACCACAAACTCCCTCTTGAAGTCAGGCGTAACCAACACCGGGGACCCACACAGGGCCGACTTCAGAGCAGAGAAATCCTTTTCCACCTGCTCCTTCCACTGAACTGTCACTGACTTGCGTCCCTTCAAAAGGCCTGTCAATGCTGCAGCGACTGTAGCAAAGTGGGGGACAAACCTCATATAGTATCCCACCATTCCCAGGAACAACTTTACTTGCCGAGTAGTGACCGGTCGTGGCCAATTCCGAATTGCCTCAATTTTGCTTTAATAATTCCGCGCCCAATTACATACCCCAGGTCTCTTCTAACCCTATTGCGTACTTTTTTGGCATAGCGGTTAAGCCAGCCTTTCTACAGCCTACTTTACGTAGGTGACTTTCCCAGTCGGTGCTGTGGATAACGATATCGTCCAAGTACGCCGAAGCGTACCGACGATGTGGACGGAGTACAATGTCCATTAGCCTTTGAAAAGTGGCGGGAGCGCCATGCAGACCAAAGGGTAATACCTTGTACTGATACAACCCCTCTGGCATGATGAAAGCCATTTTTTCCTTGGCAGCCTCCGTCAAGGGTACCTGCCAGTACCCTTTGGTGAGGTCCAACACTGAAAAATACCGGGCTTGGCCTAATTTCTCAATAAGCTCATCTACTCAGGGCATGGGATATGTGTCAAATTTGGACACCTCATTAAGTTTGCGGAAGTCGTTAAAGAAGAGCAATGTCCCGTCCGGCTTGGGTATTAAGACTATCGGACTGGCCCATTCACTTTTTGACTCCTGGATGACACCTCGCTGCAGCATCAGAGGCACTTCCTCTGCAATGGCTTGTCACTGAGCCTCGGGTAGCCGGTATGGTTTTAACCAGACTTTTGCTTGAGGCTCAGTGATAATGTCATGTTGGATTATGGAAGTGCTTTCAGGAAGGTTCGAGAACACATCCGTGTTCCGACTAACGAACTCCCTGGCCTCCTGAGCCTGTTTAGAGGAGAGTATGTCGGCAATTTTCACTGTGGCAGCTGCTTCCCTTGCTTCAGACAGAGGAACCAAATCTGCTTCCCCTAGAAGCCCTGGCCGCGGGCTGTCTTCCGTACGGGTTTCCCAATCTTTCCAGGGTTTGAGCAGATTCACATGGTACACCTGCTCCGGCTTTCGCCTCCCTGGCTAATGTACCTTGTAATCTACCTCTCATTTTTTCAAGTACCTCATAGGGCCCCTGCCACCTAGCTAGGAACTTACTGTCTACGGTTGGTACCAGCACCAATACCCGATCACCCGGGTTAAAGTTCCGGACCCGAGCCTGCCAATTATAGATTTTACTCAGGGCTCACTGCGCTGCCTCCATATGCTCCCTATCCAGTGGTAACACTGTTTCCATCCATCCTTGCATCGGGGTGACATACTCAACAACACTTTTGTGTGGTGTGGGTTGTTGTTCCCATGCCCTTTGGCGACATCCAACAGACCGCAAGGGTGTCTGCCGTATAGCAGTTAGAAGGGCGAGAACCTAGTAGAGGTCTGGGGCACTTCTCGCACTGCGAACATGAGATAGGGCAGAGGAAGGTCCCAGTCCCTCCCATCCTTAGACACCAATCTTTTTAACATATTTTTTAATGTTTGATTAAACCTTTCTACCAGGCCATCCGTTTGCGGATGATACACGGACGTCCGTAACTGTTTTATGTGGCGCAACTTACAGAGTTCCCTCATGAGCTTGGACATAAACGGCGTCCCTTGGTCAGTCAGAACCTCCTTAGGCAGACCCACTCTAGAAATCATCTCCATTAACTCCTTAGCTATGAGTTTGGCTGATGTATGACGCAGTGGCACCGCCTCCGGGTACCGAGCGGCGTATTCAAGGATGACTAAGATGTGTTGGTGCCCTCTAGCGGACTTCGGTATTGGGCCTACGAGATCCATAGCGATCCGCTGGAATGGAACCTCGGGAGAGGGACCAGAGGACTACGGAAATGTGGCTGGGGCTGGTTATCTGGCAGGTTAGGCAAGACTTGCAATACTCTTCCACCTCTCTGAACACACTGGGACAGAAGAACCGCTGTAGAATCCGGTCCTGCGTTTTCTGCTGGCCCAGGTGTCCCCCAAGAACATGTTGGTGGGCTAACTCCAACAAGAGCTTGTGATATGCCTTGGGCACCACCAGCTGTTCAATATGCTAACCCCGTAGTTTATTTACCTGGTACAGCATCTCCTGTTGAACCACAAAACGGTGAAACATAGACTCGGCCCCCGTTTGTTGCGGCTCACCCTCAACTACTACCACATTCTCCCAGGCTTGGGATAGAGTCGGGTCCTGGTGCTGTGCTGTACCAAAATTATCCCCAGAGACATTGAGGTCTGCCACCTCAGGACCAGATGGCAAGTCCTCCACGTCTCCCACCATCACACTTAGCTGGGTTGTCTCCCCCTCTTCCATCGAACTGGCGGTCACCCCTACTGCTGGACCTTCTGACTCAGGTTCCCAAGGTTCTGCCCCCCCCTAAGCCAGGCCACTCTGCTAGGGTTACATCTGTCTCCCGGGTATCTGTAACTTTCATATCCGGCCAGAGTGCTGGGAAACCGGGGAAGTCTCTCCCAATTATCAACTCATATGGTAACTTTGTAGTGACGGCCACCTCATGCATCCACATGCTGGCCACCATTGACAGAGAGACCAGGGCGGTGGGAAACTCCTTTAAGTCCCCATGAATGCAGACAACGCCGACTTTTCGGCCAGTATACTCGGCGGGCCGCACCAGGGCAGCTCTTACAAGGGACACCAGGCTCCCTGAATCCAGCAGTGCCACCGCTAGAGTGTCCCCCACTTCCACCTGGCACAGGTGACTATTGTCTACAGTCTCGGAGGTACCTGTGGCACATAGCTTCCTGGCATACAATGAGTGGCGGTAGCCATAGTTGGTATCCATGGCTCTTATATGTCCAGGTTCGTGACACCACTAGCAGACCACCGGGGCTGGGTCTGCAGGGGGTACATCCCAGGCGGGTTTGGCTGGCACCAGCCGCCGGGTTTGGAGTGGAGATTTCCGGGGTTTAGCTGGCCACCTCCCAAAAGAACCCCCCTGTAGATTTCTGATGGCCTCATAGCGCTCCACCAGGTCGACCATCTCCAAGGCATTATTTGGAGACACCTGGCCGATCCAGTGCTGAGAGGGTACGGCAAAGCCGTCCAAAACACATCAGCCAAAGGCCGATCCAACATAGCAGTTGTTTCAGTTTTACATAATAAAGCATTTTGAAATGAAAAATAATTTTTTTGTGTCTCCATATTCTGAAAGCTGTAGTTTATTTTTTATTTTTTGGGGTATGAGATGATTTGATTAGTACTATTTTAGGGTGCATATGACTTTTCAAATGCATGCTATTACTCTTTTTGTGATGTAAGGTGACAAAAATTTGCTTTTTTGAACCATTTTTTTTTAGGTCATGTAACATATTTTTTTTAGGTCATGTTTTAGTGTCTGCATATTCTGACAGCCATAGTTTTTTAGTTATTTTTTGGGCGATTGTCCTAGGTAGGGTCTAATTTTTTGCAGGATGAGATGAATGTTTGATTGGTATGATTTTGGGGTGCGTATGATTTTTGGATCGCTTGGTATTACACTTTTTGTGATGTAAGATTACCCTCAAAAATTTTTACATAATTTTTATTTCATTTTTTTTACTGTCCTCAGTTGCCCAATTTTTTTTTACATTTACATTCCGGTTTTTTTGCGTTCCGTATACGGACCGCATACAGAATCATTCATTTCAATGGATCCGCAAAAAAAAAGGAAGGTACTCCATATGCCTTCCGTTTCCGTATTACTATTGCTATCATTGCATTCAAGGCTCAGGAAGGAGTGGGTGGGTGGGGGGGGGGTTTAGAGAAAGAGTAAATATTGATAAAAAAGAAAGAAAATAGATAACGAAAATATATATACAAATTAGAGTCATGCAAGATGTCAGAGTGTCATATACCAGTTTTCAGGCCAATTGGAGCATATTTGAAAAATTCAGCAAATCAGACACGAAAGGAATTTCAAGAAGTTCGCTCATCTCTAATACTAACCATGGGTAGCAGGAAACACTGACAGGATATTTCACTACATTAGGTTTTACTAGATTTTACTCTGGAACATTGCCAGGCAAAAAACTAGGTACTGGGAAAAGTGTCCACTGGGTGGCTTTCCTCCAGCTTCTTCCCATCCTGCATAGCTTGATTGACAGGTTTGATTTTGTTAAATCGGAAGATACCTGTCTATGAGACTGAACCAAGCAGGGAGAAGCCAGAGGGGAGCATTCTACAAAAAAAAACATGCATCAATAGATTTTTTGGGTCATTTATCAAACTGGCGCAAAACTTAGTTGCTCATAGCAACCAATCAGATTCCACCTTTAATTTTTGACAGCTCCTTTGAAAAATAAAAGGTGTAATCTGATTGGTGGCTATGGGCAACTAATCCAGTTCTACTTTACACTAGTTTGATAAATGACACTAGTGGTATCTAGATAAATCTAGAGGCATACAGAAGTAAAAACTTAATTTGTTTTAAAAATGTTACATGTGAAATTGGAGAAAAGTGCTTTCCCCCCCCACATTTGAATGCCTTTTTGTAAGATTTTGAATCCCCCCCCCCCAATGAAACAACTCTAAATGAAAGCCATGTTTCTCCTGAAAAAAACACAAGCTTTCCTAGTGGGATTACGTTTGAATACCAAAAAGTGGGATTCAGATGTATATTGCAATAGGTTCATTCAGTTTAATGAGGCTTCTTTGTCAGATAGAATAGGACAATCTATCATGCTATTCTATCAGGTAAAAATAGTAGAAACGAACAAAAAGCAAGTCAAACATAAATTCTTTAGACACTATTTACTTCACTGAAGCAAATGTTCCTGTCGCGAAAAACCCACAAATGGTATTCCAAATGTGTATATCTCCAACTGAAATTCCAGTGAGGCGCTAGAACGCAGTGTGGGCCAGCCTAATGGAATGTTTTTAAAAGTAGATTTACAATGGACTGATGGTCAATGACCGGATATGAATGTTTGTATGAACATTTGTTTCTGATCATTGCCTGCTCATTAGCTGCATTTCCATGCAGCGAACAGTGGTGCTGTATGGGGATGATCGATCAATAATACAATCTGTAATCTTTAATGCTAGTTTTACAGTAGTGTTAATGGTCTCCGGCAGGCTGTTCTGGCAGAGGATGTTACCGCAATGCCTGCAGGTCTCATTGACTCTAATGGGGTCTAGAAGAGATCGGGCTGCTACCCAGCAAATATACCAGGATTTGGCCAGACAAAAACCCCTGCCTGCAATGCTGGATGCACAGAGATACGGCAGGCTGCTGTAGTGGGAACATGACTTTGAAAGAAGACTTTCAAAAATTCCACTGCTGTTTTTGTTGCAGTTTTTTTGATCCAAAGTCAGAAGTGCTTCCAATAGTAAGAAGTATAAGTACTTTCTTGTTCATTCTTTTTTTAATTCACTTCTGCTTTGGTTCAAATGCTGCATGAAAAACAGTTTTTTTTTCCCCTAACACTGTGTGTGAACGTGTTTCATTTTTAGGTCACCCTATACTAAAGACAATGAGGAGTTAGTTTATGTGAAATATCATTATAGCGAATTACCACAATTGCTGATTTTAATTTTATATAATATCACATTCATCATAGCCTGACTAAACAAGAGAGGCAAATTATAAGTAGAAGAACTGTATCTCATCCATCAAGACCTATAGAATCTGTGGACATTCCTATTGCACAAAGGATGTTCAGGCCTTTGAGACCCCAATTTCTGAATCAGAGATTAGAGCGGCTATCAATGGAACCCTGTCAGACTCTGCACTTGACTGTATGGATTTTCCTTTGCCTACTATAATACCTTGTATCAGTCTCTGTACAGTCTGTCACTAGACACCTATAACTTTATGTTCCAGGTTAACCCTCTTCCTGATGTGGATTATTATGATCACTTAGAAAGCTATTCTTCCTATGCAGACTAGAGGTGGCGACCACATTAGATTAATGTCGACCAAAATCACCAATGGGACTGGCTGACATCTAACACAGATAGGAGCCTCCCAAATTTTGTCCTGTATTAGACATGGGGGAAAACAATCATTGTCTGGTGAGATTTCAACATGCCTGAGTCTTTTGTACTTAGAGGTGTCTGGTAGCAGCTTACTCCTCTCTCCCAATTCAGAAGACATAGAAACTCTGAGGCAGCATAGAGGTTTCGTATGGTATCCTGCAGCACATTTGCTCACAAAATATGCAGCTTGGCCTGTAGATCCCGTACCCTCGTAGGTTGCCATAGCTTTATTGGCGATAAATCTGGCAACTGGGCAGGCCAAGGTTGTGTTCCAATCTGGCAGAGACATTACTGGAAAAGCCTTGCTGTGTGTGGGTGAGCATTATCCTGATGAAAAATGGCAGTTAGAAGACTCTCCATGAGAGGCTAGACATGTGGTCCCAGGATGTCCTGCACACATCGCCTAGCGGTTAGTGTCCCTTGTATCACTACTTGGGGTGACCAACTGAAGTATGCAATGGCCCCCAGATCAAACACACAATCAGTTGAGGTCATATGTCGCTCCACAGCATAGGGAGGATTGAACTGCTCACCGTGAGGCCTCCATACTCGAACACGACTGGTCGCTAAAGAAGATACGTTTACAGAACATAGCATCCAGGTTATGGTGGCTGTCTGTCAATGGCAGGCTACCTAATGGGTGCTATGACACCAAATTTCCTGCTAAGTGCCTAGAAATGATCAGGGCAAAGACAGTGGTGTGTAATGAAAATGCCACCTGTGCCTGGATGGTGGACAATGAAACTGTGGGGCCTGTTCACCATGTGTGCATATCCTCATGTAAACACTGCTTCCAATGCCTCCTAACAGCTAGGTCAAAGGGCCTAGATGGCTGTCAGGATAACGACTACTGTCACACACAAACCGAGCCTAGAACATATCTGCTTGAGAAAGAGACCTAACTGCATGCTGAGTTTTGCAGAAATCCGACATTTCTATCTTGGTGCATTATTTTATTTTTATTTTTTGTCAATGAGTACTGCATATTCTATGGAATTTAGTGCACTCAATAAGCTACATCCAACATACAGTCATCTGATCTGTAAGTGAAGCTGAAAAACTATTACCTTTGTGAAGAAGGGGAATTCAGAATGAGTATTAAAAGGTGTTTGTGGTGTTGGGAGGAAGTAGTAGTATAAGTTGAGAAAGGCACTTGTTCTCTATTAAGATATATTACAAAGTTTTCTTCATTTAAACTATTGATTTATTTAAAGTTTGTTTATAATCATAGGTACACATTAAGGTGGACTTTTATTTTCAATACCAATTAGAGAAGTGGTAAAGGCTGGAGGAGACACATTCAGATTGTTGTGTGTGATACCAAACTGTCCACTTGTGTTTATGTTAGCCCAGTATATAGGTGCAATGGGATATTTTGTAAAGCAGAAAGCCACTGATGAATGGTGGAAAGAGGTGGCTAAAGACAGGTTGTGGAAAACAAGGAAACATTGTGACGGACAATTCTTAAACTGTATGCTGAAAACAACAATGGGTACAATATTAATACACCGCTATGAGAATGATGAATTTACAGGGCTTTGTAAAGGAATAAATACAATTTATGTAGAACCTTTTATATACTAAATTTTTTAATGGGGAATTACCTGTCTTTGGAGTCCTGTAGACTTTCCATGTCTAAGGCACTGAAGTGATGGAGCTAAAAGCCTTGATGCTGTCGCTAGTCATATTAAGTAGATGTTCTTTCATGTGAGCATGCTTACAGTGATCTTTACAAGATTTATCATTGTCACATTTACAAATCCATCTTTCCTTTTCCTTCTAACTTCTTCCTTAGGGTATTTTAGGTCAAGTTGATGATTTATACAAATCGTTAAAAAAAAGATATCTTTGATGAAGAACAGATCAGCATTCCTTAGCCAATGTAGTGCTCGTGTCCTTGTGATAAGAAAGACTCCATGTAACTGATACTGCATGTGCTCCTGTTTAAGCTTAGTACTTATTGTATAGAATCACAGATTGAACATCCCGAAGATGAATCCAATTTCAGTGAAATGTGTAAATATCACTGGTTTAAAGAGTGCCAATTATCATGATGTCCTAATCCTATTAGTCTTTAGATTGAAAGGGAGTAAAACGTCTATGGCTGGCTATTAGCTTTTCTTTACATCTTATGTTTCTGGTAAATCCAACCTATATGATAAATATGACTGCCAATGCTAAAATGCTAAATGTAGTGTAATTTTTTTGCATGTCGAATTGCATTGACCTATCCTTTCTCCAAATGAAGAAAACCCCATAACAATAAATTGTTAGGGTATGTGCATATCTTCCCTTAGATTCCAGTATGCTTGTCCATCCTAGGAACACCATACCAGAACCACGGATCGACTCCCTGGATCTAACATAATCTGGTCACTGCTGGTGCCCAACGGAATTTATTAACTATAATGGGGTCTGTCGGGTTTCTGGTGTGAATACTGCCATTTTACCACATGCACAGTTATTTCGGCCTTACAGAAGAGAACCACACCATTCTCTGAACCATTCTGCAAATAATTACATCAAATTACTGGCCATCTCATGTGAATTTTCAGCCCATTACTATGTCTTCCTTCTACCATACATAGGGTGTATAAGTACTTTAGACCTTTTCATTAAGTAGTACTGATTACAGTACTATATAGGTGAAACTGTTGGCAATATCTGCAACAAATGCAGTTTTAATGCCGTTTGTGACATACCACAAAGGTGCCCACTGAGACTGCATGTTATAGTACAAATAATGTATGATAATACCAATGACACCAAAGTATTCTAATGGATTTGAGAGTTGGCAGATTGATAGCAGAGCCAGAGAGGTCAATGACTTACATAGGTTGAAGGGTTACAAGAAAAGTCATGCAGAAAGATAATGGCAGATGGAGAGGTTGGGAAAGTTTAAAGAATGAGAAGAGAAAATGAGAACAGTGAAAATGAAGCACAGCAACAAGAATGTGGAGTGTCAAAGAAAGTGACAATTAGTTGGTAGCCATTAGTAGGCTGTGGAAACCAGGGGATTATGTAGTCATCTTGAAAAAGGATCTTTGATGTTGAAGTTGCAGTTTAGTAACTCTTGACATCTAATCCATACCCTTGAAGCAGATAATTAACATTTTCAGATGACATTTTAAAAAAATGTTAATGCTTCTTTTACTGAATGCAAAAAACAAACATATTCAGGGATGGATAACATTTGGGTTTCTAAAATGAATGTTATATTTAAGGCTCATATGAATTCATTTTTTAGATTTGTGCCAATTGCATGGCAGAAAATCTCTGTTTTCTATCCCCTGGAGAAGAGCAATTTTGCATGCTTTTCCCAGGGAACATTGTTCTCAACTATCAGTACATTTTGCGAGGCTTTCATTTTCAGAGACACATTTTAAAACAGTAATGTTCTGTTATGCTTAGAGTTGATTCATAGTAATTTGTCAAAAAAATGTAGATTGTACAGTTGTGGCCAAAAGTTTTGAGAATGACACAAATATTAGTTTTCACAAAGTTTGCTGCTAAACTGCTTTTAGATCTTTGTTTCAGTTGTTTCTGTGATGTAGTGAAATATAATTACACGCACTTCATAGGTTTCAAAGTCTTTTATCGACAATTACATGACGTTTATGCAAAGAGTCAGTATTTGCAGTGTTGGCCCTTCTTTTTCAGGACCTCTGCAATTCGACTGGGCATGCTCTCAATCAACTTCTGGGCCACTTCCGGACTTATAGCAACCCATTCTTTCATAATTACTTCTTGGAGTTTGTCAGAATTAGTGGGTTTTTGTTTGTCCACCCGGCTCTTGAGGATTGACCACAAGTTCTCAATGGGATTAAGATCTGGGGAGTTTCCAGGCCATGGACCCAAAATGTCAACATTTTGGTCCCCGAGCCACTTAGTTATCACTTTTGCTTTATGGCACGGTGCTCCATCGTGCTGGAAAATGCATTGTTCTTCACCAAACTGTTGTTGGATTGTTGGAAGAAGTTGCTGTTGGAGGGTGTTTTGGTACCATTCTTTATTCATGGCTGTGTTTTTGTGCAAAATTGTGATTGAACCCACTCCCTTGGATGAGAAGCAACCCCACACATGAATGGTCTCAGGATGCTTTACTGTTGGCATGACACAGGACTGATGGTAGCACTCACCTTTTCTTCTCCGGACAAGACTTTTTCCTGATGCCCCAAACAATCGGAAAGAGGCTTCATCGGAGAATATGACTTTGCCCCAGTGCTCAGCAGTCCATTCACCATATTTTCTGCAAAAGATCAATCTGTCCCTGATGTTTTTTTTTGAGAGAAGTGGCTTCTTTGGTGCCCTTCTTGACACCAGGCCATCTTCCAAAAGTCTTCGCCTCACTGTGCGTGCAGATGCGCTCATACCTGCCTGCTGCAATTCCTGAGCAAGCTCTGCACTGGTGGCACTCCGATCCCGCAGCTGGATCCTCTTTAGGAGACGATCCTGGCGGTTGCTGGACTTTCTTGGACACCCTGAAGCCTTCTTAACAAGAATTGAACCTCTTTCCTTGAAGTTCTTGATGATCCTATAAATTGTTGATTGAGGTGCAATCTTAGTAGCCACAATATCCTTGCCTGTGAAGCCATTTTTATGCAATGCAATGATGGCTGCACGCGTTTCTTTGCAGGCCACCATGGTTACCAATGGAAGAACAATGATTTCAAGCATCACTCTCCTTTTAACAGGTCAAGTCTGCCATTTTAACCCAATCAGCTTGACATAATGATCTCCAGCCTTGTGCTCGTCAACATTCTCACCTGAGTTAGCAAGACGATTACTGAAATGACCACAGCAGGTCATTTAATGACAGCAATGAAATGCAGTGGAAAGTTTTTTTGGGGATTAAGTTAATTTTCATGGCAAAGAAGGACTATGCAATTCATCTGATCACTCTTCATAACATTCTGGAGTATATGCAAATTGCTATTATAAAAACTTAAGCAGCTACTTTTCCAATTTCCAATATTTATGTAATTCTCAAAACTTTTGGCCACGACTGTACATTTTATATACGGTACATTCTTTTGCTTAAATGGCACCAATACATTTTCAAAGACCTGTAAGCAATTTCTCTGTTTTTCTGTGTAAAGAAAGAAACTGTCACAAGTGGTAGGACCAAGTGCAGCCCTGAGCTCTGCCCACACTGTTATCCCAACCTACTTGCACGATCTGTCCTAACCGACACAACTGGACGTCAGTTCCTAGCTTAAGTACGTGCAGGGGCTTACAGGGAGGGAACAAAGTGGAGAAAACAAGAGACAAACACAGAATCGTAAACTTGCAGGCTAGGTAGAATCCAATCAAGTAATAACACACCGTAGACAAAAACAGGACAAAATGGAAGCCAAGGTCAAGTATAAGAAGGTCACGTCAGCACTTCCTGATACTTGACCCAGGGGTAATGCACAATCGAGGTCAAAATACAAACTGAGGCCAGAAGCCAGAAGATCAAGTCAGTACAGAGGGATAATACAATATCAGAAGTCAAAAACAAGCTGAGGTCGAGTTCCACACACATGCAGGAAATACGCTGGTGAGTATGAAGACCAATCACAGGCAACTTGTGGCCAGCAAGTTGCCTGTTAAATAGGCCAGACTAAATGGTCATGTGATGTGGCCAGCGTCACATGACCCTGCTTCAGCCCCAGTCACTACTCTGAGAGTCGACTCATCACCGTCAGCACTCATTCCTGCCCCTGCTCGTTGCATAGGGGATGGAGGCCGCTGGCCGCTCTGAGGAAGCATGCGCTGCCAGGTCCTCCCCCCTCCCTTGTTGCCAGAGAGACGAGGACGCCAGCAACGTCCGATGCCGACTCCTCCCTCTCTGTCAGCGGGGTGACTGGGGTGCTGCAAGGAGGAAGCACATCGCCAACTCCCTGTCACAGTACTGACTGGACCCTTTCTCACCGGAGCCGGTTTTTCAGGGTGTGCCAGATGAAGTAATGTCGGTGTCACCAGCGGCTAATAAAAAATTACACTGAATTAATGTCACTGATATTTAGGATGGGCAAACGTCATACAGGAGATGTAGCACAGGTAATGTCGCTGCCACCAGCAGCAAAAAAAATTGACTGAATGTCACTGATATTTCGGATACGTAAACCTTACACAGGAGATATAGCGCAGGTAATGTAACTGTCCGCAGCGGACACTGTCTACAGAAAAAAATACACTGGATGTCACAGATATTTTTAGGCTGCGCACAAGTTACACAGGAGATGTAGCACAGAAAATGTCGCTGTATATCAAACACCTTAATCAGTATTTTGAGGAAGCAGGTATATCGCAGCCCTCAATCAGAATTTTGTGGAAGCAGGTATAGCAAACCCCTTAATCAGTATTTTGTGGAAGCAGGTATATCAAACCCCTTAATCAGTATTTTAAAGAAGCAGGAATATCGCAGCCCTCAATCAGTATTTTGCGGAAGCAGGTATATCACAGCCCTCAATTAGTATTTTGTGGAAGCAGGTATATCAAACCTCGTAATCAGTATTTTGTGGAAGCAGGTATATCGTAGGCCTCAATCAATCGCCGAAAAAAATTATACTTAATGTAACTGATATTTTGGATGCGCTAACATTATACTGGAGATGTAGAGCAGGTAATGTTGCTGCCACCAGCAGCAAAAAAATTAGACTGAATGTAACTGATATGTCGGATACGCAAGCGTTATACAGGAGATGTAGCGCAGGTAATGTCGCTGTCTGCAGCGGCCAAACAATCACAAGCTATTTAGTGCAGGTTGCGCTAAAAATATGTATTGCTGCCAGATACAACTATAGTCCTTAAAAAGGACTTTTGGGTCATTAACAAGTTTTAGCAATTGAATGAAGGTTGCACTAAATATATATATTGCTGCCACACACAATAGTCCTTAAAAGGACTTTTGGGTCTCTAACAAGTTTTAGCAATTTAGCGCAGGTAGCGCTAAAAATATACATTGCTGCCACACACAATAGTCCTTAAAAGGACTTTTGGGTCTATAACAAGTATAAAAACTAAAATATTTCAATCCCTACATTATCTCTCCCTTCTGTTCGCCAGCTCTCCCTTACTAATACTGAGACAAAAACGTGTCATCGGGTGCTATATAGCACCCGATAACGCGTTCCGGACAGCCAATCACTGTAATCCCAGCAGCCAACATGGCTACGGCATTACAGTGAATGACAGTACTTACCTGCATGTTTATTGGCTGCATAGGAGCCAACAAACGCGTGGGGAGAAGACGCGAACATCGCGCTCGAGCACACGCTGTATTCAGCCGAACACCATGATATGCCGAACATCACGATGCTCGAGCTGAACTAGTGTTTTGTGGAAGGAGGCATTTGGCAGCCCTCAATCAGTATTTTGTCGAAGCAGGTATATCAAAACCCTTAATCAGTATTTTGTGGAAGCAGGTATATTACAGCCCTCAATTAGTATTTTGTGGAAACAGGTATATCGAACCCCTTAATCAGTATTTTGTGGAAGCAGGTATATCGCAGCCCTCAATCAGTATTTTGTGTAAGCACGTATATCAAACCCCTTGTATTTTGTGGAAGCAGGTGTATCGCAGCCTTCAATCAGTATTTTGTGGAAGCAGGTATATCAAACCCCTTAATCAGTATTTTGTGGAAGGAGGTATTTTGAAGGCCTCAATTAATATTTGGTGGAAACAGGTATATTGAACCCCTTAATCAGTATTTTGTGGAAGCAGGTATATCGCAGCCCTCAATCAGTATTTTGTGCAAGTAGGTATATCAAAACCCTTAATCAGTATTTTGTGGAAGCAGGTGTATTGCAGTCCTCAATCGATATTTTGTGGAAGCAGGTATATCACAGCCCTCAATAAGTATTTTGTGGAAGCAGGTATATTGAACCCCTTAATCAGTATTTTATGGAAGCAGGTATATCACAGCCCTCAATCAGTATTTTGTGCAGGTAGGTTAATCAAACCCCTTAATCAGTATTTTGTGGAAGCAGGTGTATTGCAGTCCTCAATCGATATTTGGTGGAAACAGGTATATCGAACCCCTTAATCAGCATTTTGTGGAAGCAGGTGTATCAAAGCCCTCAATCAATATTTTGTGGCAGTAGGTATATCAAACCCCTTAATCAGTATTTTGTGGAAGCAGGTGTATTGCAGGCCTCAATCAGTATTTTGTGGAAGCAGGTATATCAAACCCCTTAATCAGTATTTTGTGGAAGCAGGTATATCACAGCCCTCAATGAGTATTTTTTGGAAGCAGGTATATCAAACCCCTTAATCAGTATTTTGTGGAAGCAGGTATATCGCAGCCCTCAATCAGTATTTTGTGGAAGCAGGTATATCAAACCCCTTAATCAGTATTTTGTGGAAGCAGGTATATCGCAGCCCTCAATCAATATTTTGTGGAAACAGGTATATCGAACCCCTTAATCAGTATTTTGTGGAAGCAGGTATATTGCAGGCCTCAATCAATATTTGGTGGAAACAAGTATATTGAACCCCTTAATCAGTATTTTGTGGAAGCAGGTATTTTGCAGCCCTCAATCAGTATTTTGTGGAAGTAGGTATATCGAACCCCTTAATCAGTATTTTGTGGAAGCAGGTATATCACAGCCCTCAATCAGTATTTTGTGGAAACAGGTATATCAAACCCCTTAATCAGTATTTTGTGGAAGCAGGTGTATTGCAGGCCTCAATCGATATTTGGTGGAAACAGGTATATCAAACTACTTAATCAGTATTTTGTGGAAGCAGGTGTATCGCAGCCTTCAATCAGTATTTTGTGGAAGCAGGTATATCAAACCCCTTAATCAGTATTTTGTGGAAGCAGGTGTATCGCAGGCCTCAATCGATATTTGGTGAAAGCAGGTATATCAAACCCCTTAATCAGTATTTTGCGCAAGCAAGTATATTGCAGCCCTCAATCAGTATTTTGTGGAAGCAGGTATATCAAACCCTCTAATCAGTATTTTATGGAAGCAGGTGTATCGCAGGCCTCAATCGATATTTGGTGGAAACAGGTATATCAAACCCCTTAATCAGTATTTTGTGCAAGCAAGTATATCGCAGCCCTCAATCAGTATTTTGTGGAAGCAGGTATATCAAACTCCTTAATCAGTATTTTGTGGAAGCAGGTATATTGCAGCCCTCAATCAGTATTTTCTGGAAACAGGTATATCAAACCCCTTAATCAGTATTTTATGGAAGCAGGTATATCGCAGCCCTCAATCTATATTTGGTGGAAACAGGTATATTGAACGCCTTAATCAATATTTTGTGGAAACAGGTATATTGCAGCCCTCAATCAGTATTTTGTGGAAGCAGGTATATCAAACCCCTTAATCAGTATTTTATGGAAGCAGGTATATCGCAGCCCTCAATCAGTATTTTGTGCAAGTAGATATATCAAACCCCCTTAATCAGTATTTTGTGGAAACAGGTGTATTGCAGGCCTCAATCAATATTTGGTGGAAACAGGTATATCGAACCCCTAATCAGTATTTTGTGGAAGCAGGTATATCGCAGCCCTCAATCAGTATTTTGTGGAAGCAGGTATATCAAACCCCTTAATCAGTATTTTGTGGAAGCAGGTATATCACAGCCCTCAATCAGTATTTTTTGGAAGCAGGTATATCAAACCCCTTAATCAGTATTTTGTGGAAGCAGGTATATCGCAGCCCTCAATCAGTATTTTGTGGAAACAGGTATATCAAATCCCTTAATCAGTATTTTGTGGAAGCAGGTATATCGCAGCCCTCAATCAATATTTGGTGGAAACAGGTATATCGAACCCCTTAATCAGTATTTTGTGGAAGCAGGTATATTGCAGGCCTCAATTAATATTTGGTGGAAACAGGTATATCAAACCCCTTAATCAGTATTTTGTGGAAGCAAGTATATCGAACTCCTTAATCAGTATTTTGTGGAAGCAAGAATATCGAACCCCTTAATCAGTATTTTGTGGAAGCAGGTATATCGCAGCCCTCAATCAGTATTTTGTGCAAGTAGGTATATCGAACCCCTTAGTCAGTATTTTGTGGAAGCAGGTGTATCTCAGGCTTCAATCAATATTTGGTGGAAACAGATATATCAAACCGCTTAATCAGTATTTTGTGGAAGCAGGTATATCACAGCCCTCAATCAGTATTTTTTGGAAGCAGGTATATCAAACCCCTTAATCAGTATTTTGTGGAAGCAGGTATATCGCACCCCTTAATCAGTATTATGTGGAAGCAGGTATATCACACCACTTAATCAATATTTGGTGGAAGCAGGTGTATCAAACCCCTTAATCAGTATTTTGTGCAAGCAGGTATATCACACCCCTCAATTTTTATTTTTGTTACAACAGTTATATCACACCACCCTGTTTATTTGGGGCAACAGGTATATCGCAGCCCTCAATCAGTATTTTGTTGCAGAAGGTATATCCCACCCCTCAATCAACACCCGTTGCAAATAGTTGTTCCATTACCGCTCGTCCCTCTATATAGCTGCGTTATCTCAGCAGAACCGCACACAACTGCTGCACAATACAAATGCATTATAATATACTTCCTATGTTAGAAAGTTTATTATACGTATATCACACCCATCGATAGCACACCTATACCAGTCCTTAAAAGGACTTTTGTGGCCCTATTAGCTATCGTTTGGTGTCCCTAACAGCCTGTCCCTGCTCCACAAAGCTACCTCTCCCTACACTGGCAAAACACAGAATGTAAAAAGGCTTCTAGATCGGGATCTTTGATAGGGTGGGGGTGTGTCCATGTGCTGAAACTTCTCAACTGGCTGTCCCGTACCACCTGATGGATGTGTCTTGGGTCAAAGTTTGGTGCAATACAAAGGAATATGGTGCCGGCGGACATCGTTATATGTTCGCATGTTTGGCGAATTGCGAATGTGCAAAGTTCGCCGCAAAACGACCGCTGGGCGAACCGTAAGGCCATCAAGAGCTGTCATTTCAAAAACTATTTGCTTTGCCATTTTGATATAATTACATTTTCAAATAGTACCTTACCATTTGTAAATGAGGGGCCTGGACTCGCTGTGGCATCTCCTTTCACTGGATTTGCTGCCTCAAGGTTGCCCATCTCACTTTAGTTGACATTCCCCGTGTTACCCCATGTCATCCACGGTGTGTCTGAAATCTCCTGTTTGCCTTCTCCTATCCAGACATGCTTAGTGAGTTGAGGTGTAGACACCTCTGATCACTGTGTGTTTTCCAGAGAAGAGAAGGGAAATGGTATACACAACACACATATAAGATTTTAGTTGCACTGAGAATGATGTGGAGCACTGATTGGGCAGACTTGCAGCGGTGACTTTATAACTAGGCCACTGAAAGGAGACTCGCTGATGACTTCATGACATCGTGTGTGCTCGAGCACGATGCTCGAGTCTCCTCCCCACTCGTTTGTTGGCTGCTACACAGCCAATAAACGTACAGAGAAGTACTGGCACTCACTGTAATGCCTTAGCCATGTTGGTTACTGGCATTACAGTGATCGGCTGGCGGCTCAGTCTTAGTCAGGGAGAGCTGCAGCAGAAGGGACAGATAATGTAGGGACATGAATAGTTTTTTTTTTTAGGCAGGGTTTAGTCTTGAAAGGTGTTAGAGACCCAAAATTCTTTTAAGGACTATTGTTTTATCTGGCTGCAATATATATTATTAGCTCAACCTGCACTAAATTGCGTGCAATTGTTTGGCTGCTGCTGACAGTGACACAACCTCTGCTACATCTATTGTGTTACATTTGCCCATCCTAAATATATGTGACATTCAGTGCAATTGTTTGGCTGCTGCTGACAGCAACATTACCTGCTCTACACCTCCTGTGTAACGTTTGGCCATCCTAAATATCAATGACATTCAGTTTAATATTTTTTTTCCACTGGTGACAGCGACATTACTTGCGCTACATCTCGTGTATAACGTTTGCGCATCCTAACTATCTGTGACATTCAGTTTCATTTTTTCGCCGCTGGTGACAGCGACATTACCTGTGCTAAATCTCCAGTATAACGTTTTCACATCCTAAATATCAGTGACATTCAGTTTAATATTTTCGATGCTGTTGACAGCGACATTACCTACGCTACATCTCCTGTATAACGTTTGCACATCCTAAATATCAGTGACATTCAGTAAAAAAAAATCGCCGCTGTTGACAGCGACATTACCTGCGCTACATCTCCTGTATAACGTTTGCGCATCCTAAATATCTGTGACATTCATTTTATTTTTTTGCCACTGGTGACAGCAACATTACCTGCGCTACATCTTCTGTATAATGTTTGCGCATCCTAAATATCTGTAACCACCAGATCTTTGAGAAGTTCTGATAGACGTTCTTCAGTACCTCCTGCATGATCTTCTTTTGTTTTGCTTTCGTTTTGACATATCTCCTCCCTCTCCCAGCTGTCATCTATTAGCAGTGATTGCCTCCCTATATATCTCCTCCCCATACTGCCTCACCTTGCGGTTTATATTGCATCCTGGATTGTGTTCTCTGCTAGAAGTTGCTACAGCTGGGTTTTCAGATAAGTCTATTTCTGTATTTGTTGTTTTCCTGTTGGCTTGGTTCTAGGTGACCCTGACTCCCTCCGTATTAAGTGCAGGGAGCTGGTGGTCGTGTCCCCTCACTATTATAGGGTTTTCAGGTGTCATTCAGTCTAGGTACGTGGACATGCAACTTTCTATCACTGAGATCTTTGCATGGGCTGAGAAGACAGGGAGAGCTCCAGGGCTTTAATAGGGGTCACCCTTTTGTTCCTTAGTTTTGGATCAAGCCAGTTGGATCCCTATTTGTAACTTTTTGTTTTCTGTTACACCATCCGTGACAATATCAGTGACATTTAGTTTCATTTTTTCGCCGCTGATGACAGCAACATTACCTGCACTACATCTCCTGTATAGCGTTTGCACATCCTAAATATCTGTGACATTCAGTTCAATATTTTTGCCGCTAGTGACAGCGACATTACCCGCGCTACATCTTCTGTATAACGTTTGCACATCCTAAATACCAGTGACATTCAGTTTAATTTTTTCTCCGCTGTTGATAGCGACATTACCTGCGCTACATCTCCTGTATAACGTTTGCACATCCTAAATATCTGTGACATTCATTTAAATTTATTTGCCTCCTGCCTCCTCTTCTCCTCCTGCCTCCTCATCATTTAGCACATACACTTCTGTGTCCTAGCGCAGCGAACAGATGTCCATAACCCAGGCCTTTGAATGAAAGCGCAAATACCCAGCCACCCACCCACCCACCCACCCACAGGCCATAGCACTAAATGCGCACCTTTCCAAATTGCTGGCCCTGTTGCTATTTAGGCTTGTGGACACAGAGGCTTTCCGCAGCCTGATGGCGGTGGCCATCCCTCGTTGCTAAGTCCTATTTTTCCCCGCCTTACACCAGCATGTGTCCCGTAACATCACCCATGCCCTGACCAACGCAGTTATTGGGAAGGTCCACTTAACGACCGACACATGGGCAAGTGCTTTTGGCCAGGGACGCTACATCTCCCTGATTGCACACTGGGTGAACGTTGTGGAGGCCAGGAGCGAGTCATACCCTGGGATGGCACAGGTGCTACCAACGCCAAGCATTGCGAGCCCTACTTCCATCAGGATTTCCACCACCACCTACATTAGTGGCTGCAACCCCCCTTCTCCTCCTCCACCTCCTCCTCCACTTCCACCTCTGAATTCTCATCTTGCAGCACCAGCCAGCCATCAGTCAGTATCTGGAAGCAGTGTAGCACTGCAGTGGGGAAGCGCAACAGGCCGTTCTGAAGCTTTCTTAGGTGACAAACAGCACACCGCTGCAGAGCTGTGGCAGGGCATAAGGGACCAGACTGAGCTGTGGCTCTCGCCACTCAACCTACAACCCAGCATGGTTATGTCTGATAATGGCCATAACTTGGTAGCAGCTTTGGAGCTCAGCAAGCTCACACACATACCATGCCTAGCCCACGTGTTCAACTTAGTGGTTCAGTGCTTTCTTAAATCCTACCTCAATTTGCCTGACCTACCGGCCAATGTGTGCCCATTTCCAAAAGTCATCTGCAGCTGCCGCCGGTCTGGCAACGCTGCAGCAGTGCTTGCAATTGCTAGCTCACCGGCTGTTGTGCGACGTGAGCACGCACTGGAACTCCACGTTCCACATGTTGGCCAGGCTTTGTGAGCAGCAAAGGGCAGTAGTGGAATACCATCTGCAACATGGTTGTCACTTTTCCAGTCAGCACCCGCTCTTCACAAGCAACGAGTGGGCATTGATGTCTGACCTCTGTGAGGTTTTACGCAACTTTGAGCAATCAACACAGATGGTGAGCAGCGATGCCGCTATTTTCAGTGTAACCTTCACACTTCTGTCTCTACTGAAATGCTCACTGCTCACAATGAAGGCGGACGCTTTGCATGTGGAAGAGGTGGAAATAGGGGAAGACAGTACACATGGTGATAGCCAGACCACGAATTGGATGATGATGATTATGATGAGGAGGAGACGGTTGTCTCCGCTACAAAGGGTAGTAACCATAGCAGGTTTATTCCATCTGTTCAGCGTGGATGGGCCAAAGAGGAGGAAGAGGATAAGGAGATTGAGAGTCATCCTCCTGATGAGGACAGCGAAGTATTGTCTGTTGGGATTCTGGCACACATGGCTGACTTTATGTTATACTGCCTTTCCCGTGACTCTCGCTTTATACGCATTTTGGCCAACACCAATTACTGGTTGTACACCCTTATCGACCCCCACTACAAAGAGAACTTCTAATTAGGGTTGATCGAGTGCCAAAGTGCTCGGGTGCTCGAGTAGAACACTTTGGAATGCTCAGGTGTTCTACAGAGCAGCCAAGCACAATTAAATTCAATGTGAGAACCTGAGCATTAAACCAGGCATCCCCTGCTCTGAAGAGAGGAGGGTGTCTGGTTCACAGGAAAAGGTCAGAAATTGATGGAAACACCACTGAAATTGTACAGGGCCGTAGCTATAGGGGGTGCAGAGGTAGCAGTCGCTACCGGGCCCAAAGATCATGGTGCCACATAAAAAGACACTGGTATTATAGAAAGTGAATGCAGGTCAAGTTACACCTCTGGCTGGAGGGAAGGGGTTAGGTCAAGTACTTGGCATGGAGTGGTGCCGTTTAAATGTTTGCCTCAGTCAGCATGAAGGCTATGTGCTTCCTTGCCCCTGGCTACAAAGTACTGAGGGAAGGGGGCCAAAGCTAAACTCATGCACCAGGGCCCATGAGCATTTAGTAACGCCCCTGGTTTGGGAACATCATGGGGAGGATGTCTTGATGCGTCTTGGACTTCCAGGTAGCTACTGGGAACGATGTTGTCTGAGTAGTACGCCACTTTTACAGACTGACAATATTATGCACAAAACCAAATATGTGCATAATGTATATTTACTTGTATATAAACTGCAAGTGCTGCCAAAAATTACAAGGAAGAGGCACTCCGATACAACCTGTATATCACATAAAGGAGGGCCTCATTCACATCGTGGTACAATTGTTCAGGTAGTGGGACTCCTACACTCATAAAGCCTATGCACTAAGTGAAAGGGCTGCCAAAAATTACAAGGAATCGGCACTCCAAAACACCCTTTATTACACATAAAGGAGGGCATCATACACACCCTTGAAAAATTATGATTTATGGCCTGCTGCTGACCCTCAAAAACACTAGGCGCAAGGGCCTGCTGGTGAGCATTTAAAACATTAGGGGCAAGGGCCTGCTGCTGATCTGACCATCTAAAACATTAGGGGTGAGGGTCTGCTGCTCAGCTGACCATCTAAAACATTAGGGGTGAGGTTCTGCTGCTGTGTTGACCCACTAAAACATTATGGTCAATGGCCTGCTGGTGACCCTCTAAAACATTAGGGGTGAGGGCCTGCTGCTGATCTGACCCTCTAAAACAATAGGGCCGAGGGTCTGCTGCTGAGCTGACCCTCTAAAACATTAGGGGCGAGGGCCTGCTGCTGCTATGACCATCTAAAACATAAGGGGTGAGGGTCTGCTGCTGAGCTGACCCTCTAAAACATTAGGGGCGAGGGCCTGCTGCTGATCTGACCATCTAAAACATTAGGCGTGAGGGTCTTCTGCTGAGCTGACCCTCTAAAACATTAGGGGCGAGTGCCTGCTGCTAATCTGACCATCTAAAATATTAGGGGTGAGGTTCTGCTGCTGAGCTGACCCTCTAAAACATTATGGGTGAGGGCCTGCTGGTGACCCACTAAAACATTAGGAGTGATAGTCTGTTGCTGAGCTGACCCTCTAAAACATTAGGGGCGAGGGCCTGCTGCTGTTCTGACCCTCTAAAACATTAGGGGTGGGAGTCTGCTGCTGAGCTGATCCTCTAAAACATTAGGGGCAAGAGCCTGCTGCTCATCTGACCATCTAAAACGTTAGGCGTGAAGGTCTGCTGCTGAGCTGACCCTCTAAAACATTAGGGGCGAGGGCCTGCTGCTGACCTGACTATCTAAAACATTATGGGCAAGGGCCTGCTGTTGACCCTCTAAAACATTAGGGACGAGTGCCTGCTGCTGATCTGACCATCTAAAACATTAGGGGTGAGGTGCCTTTATGTTCAGATGCTTTCCTCTGGTGGAGTAGAGAAGTTGGGGGCAATCCAGGCCTTGTTCATTTTTTATAATAGTCAACCTGTCAGCATTTTCAGTTGACAGGCGGATGTGCTCATCAGTTATTATGCCCCCAGGAGCACTAAATACCCACTCTGAAAAAAAAGCTAGCGGCAGGGCGTATAGAGCGCCAGTTCATGCCACATGTCTAGCTTGGACACCCAATAGTTGTAAGGCACAGAGGGATCATTGATGATGCTGATGCGCTCTGCTACGTACTCCTTCACCATCTTCCAAAACTTTTCCCTCCTTGTGAGGGTGAGGGTGCTGGCGGGGTGTCATGAAACTGTCCCAGGCCTTGGAGAGTGTTGCCCTGCCTCTGTTGGAACTGCTCTGTGTTCCCCTCGTCTCCCCTCCTCGGTTGCCCAAGGAACTACGTACTCTGCCGCCAGTGTTGTCAGCTGGAAATTTTTGGAGCAATTTTTCCACAAGGACCTTCTGGTATTGCACCATTTTGCTAGTCCTCTCCACGACAGGAATGAGAGATGAGAAGTAATCGGTGTTGGCCAAAATGCGTATAACGCGAGGGTCACGGGAAAGGCAGCATAACAAAGTCAGCCATGTGTGCCAGAGTCCCAACAGACAAGACTACATTGACTTTCAATCTTCTCATCCTTTTCCTTCTCTTCTACCCATCTTCACTGAACAGATGGAATAAAACTTCCATGGATATTACCCTCTGTAGCGGAGGCAACCGTCTCCTGTTCCTCCTCATCATTCAAATTGCCTGAGAAGACGAACTGAGGGTGTTTTGGCTATCACCCTGTGTACTGTCTTCCCCCATTTCCACCACTTCTACATGCAAAGCGTTGTGAGCAGTGAGCGTTTCAGTAGAAACAGAAGTGGGATGGTTACGCTGAAAATAGCGGCATTGCCGCTCACCATCTGCGTTAATTCCTCAAAGTTGAGTAAAACCTCACAGAGGTCAGACATCAATGCCCACTCATCGCTTGTGAAGAGCGGAAGCTGTCGGAAAGGCAACGACCATGTTGCAGCTCGTATTCCACACTGCTGCTCACAAAGCAAGGCCAACATGTGGAACGTGAAGTTCCAGCGCGTGCTCACGTCGCACAACAGTCGGTGAGCTGGCAATTGCAAGCGCTGCTGCAGCGTAGATGTAGATGACTTTCAGAAATGGGCACACATGCGGTGCACATTCACCAGTAGCTCAGGCAAATTGAGGTTGGTTTTGAAAAACTGCTAAACCACTAAGTTGAACATGTGGGCTAGGCATGGTATGTGTGTGAGCTTGCTGAGCTCCAAAACCACCACTAAGTTACGACCATTATCAGACACAACCATGCCTGGTTTTAGGTTGAGTGGCGAGAGCCACAGCTCAATCTGGTCCCTTATACCCTGCCATAGCTCTGCGGCAGTGTGCTGTTTGTCACCTAAGCAAATTAGTTTTAGCGGCCTGTTGCCGCTTCCCCACTGCAGTGCTACACTACTTCCAGCTACTGACTGATGGCTGGCTGGTGCTGCAAGATGAGAATTCAGAGGTGGAAGTAGAGGAGGAGGTGGAGAAGAAGGGGGGGTTGCAGCCACTATTGTAGGTGGTGGCAGAAATCCTGATGGAAGTAGGTCCCGCAATCTTTGGCGTTGGTAGCATCTGTGCCATTCCAGGGTACAACTCGCTCCTGGCCTCCACAACGTTCACCCAGTGTGCCGTCAGGGTAATGTAGCGTCCCTGGCCAAAAGCACTTGTCCATGTGTCAGTCATTAAGTGGACCTTCCCAATAACTACATTGGTCAGGGCACGGGTGATGTTATGGGACACATGCTGGTGTAAGGCGGGAACGGCACACCGGGAAAAATAGTGGCAGCTGGGGACTTAGTAAAGAGGGACCGCCGCTGCAATGAGTCTGTGGAAAGCCTCTATGTCCACAAGCCTCAATCGCAACATTTCCAGGGCCAACAATTTGGAAAGGTGCGCATTTAGTGCTATAGCCTGTGGGTGGGTGGCTGGGTATTTGCGCTTTCATTCAAAGGCCTGGGGTATGGACATCTGTACGCTGGCCTGAGATACAGAGGTGTATGTGCTAGATAATGGTGCTTGCGAAGGTCCAGGTGCAGGGTGGGAGGCATCCGGGCCTGTGTCTTGGACAGGGGATTGGCCAGCACGTAACACAAGGGAAGATGAGGCAGTGGTGTGAACCGCAGACACTGATTGTGGACCCAAGCATTCGGCCCACCTATTAGGGTACTTTGATTCCATGTGTCGGATCATGCTGGTGGTGGTGAGGTTGCTAGTGTTCACGCCGCTGCTTTTTTTGGTATAGCACAGGTTGCAAATGACAATTGTTTTATCGTCCGCACTTTCCTCAAAAAAGTGCAAGACTGCGGAACACCTACCCCTTGGCACGGGAGATTGCTGCAAGGGGGTGCTCCGGGGAACAGTTGTTGGCCTGTTTGTTGTGGCCCGCCTTTTACATTTAGCCACCCCACTGCCTCTTCTAGCCTGTTGCGATACTGTGGATTCCTCCCCCTCTGTACTGCTGTCCTCGCTCAGCTTGCTACCTTCCCAGGTTAGGTCAGTGATTTCATCATCCACCACCTCCTCTTCCACTTCCTCACTCTGGTCATCCTCCTGACTTGTTGACCTAACAAGAACCTCACTTACTGACAACTATGTCTCATCCTCAATCATTAACCTCTTGAGACACTAATTGCGGTTGACCCTTTGGCAACTGTGTCTCATCATCATCCACCTCGTGAAACACTAATTGATGTTCCCCTCCCCCATCTTTTTCTGACTGTGGATGCTCAAAAGTTTGGGAATCAGTGCACAAGATCTCCTCATGTCCCTCTTCAAGTGGGTTTGGCAGAAGGGCCAAATCAAGGAATGGCGATGAAAAGAGCTCCTCAGAATATCCGAGTGTGGGATCTCTTGTTTGCCAAGACTCTCTATGGTGGGAGGAAAGCGGATCAGGGTGAGGATTCGGTTGACCAGACTCTTGGCTACTGAGATTGGACTTTGTGGAAGACAGGGTGGTGCTTAACCGACTGGAAACATTATCTGCTGCAATCCAACGGACCACCTGGTCGCACTGGTGTGACTTCGAGAGTGGTGTCCTTGGCCTCGCTGCACACCTAGACATGAAGCTAGGTATCATGGATGAGTGTGTTTCTTGTGCTCTGGCAGCAGGCACAGTTTCACCACGCCTAGGGCCACGTCCTCTGCTTGCACCATCAGCAGCACGGCCACTTCCCCGCCCCTTACTGCTCACCTTGAGCATATTAAATAGTATTTATGCTTGCAAGTATGTCACACGTACAATAGAACAGGTTTTGTAAGTGTATACGCAAAAAATTTAATAGTATATATGCTTGCAAAAGTATGTCACACGTACAGTAGAACAGGTTTTGTAAGTGTATGCGCAAAAATTAAACTGAATGTAACAGATATTTAGGATGCGCAAACGTTATAGAAGAGATGTAGCGCAGGTAATGTCACTGTCACTGGCAGCGAAAATATTAAACTGAATGTCACTGATATTTAGGATGCGCAAAAGTTATACAGGAGATGTAGTGCAGGTAATGTCGCTGTCACCAGCGGTAAAAATACTAAACTGAATGTCACTGATATTTCAGTTGCGCTAACGTTATACTGGAGATGTAATGCAGGTAATGTCACTGTCAGCAGCGGCCAAATAATTGCACGCAATAATATATATGCCAGCCAGATAAAACAATAGTCCTTAAAAGGACTTTTGGGTCTCTAACAACTTTCACCAGTAAACCCTGCCTAAGAAAAAAAACAATTCCTGTGCCTACACTATCTGTCTCTTCTGCTGCAGCTCTCCCTGACTAAGACTGAGCTGAACCACGTGTCATGGCGAGCTATATAGCACCTGATGACGCGTTCCGGCCAGCCAATTACTGTAATGCCAGTAACCAAAATGGCTACGGCATTACAGTGAGTGCCAGTACCTCTGCTACGCAGCCATTAAACGTGCGGGGAGGAGACTCGAGCATCGTGCTCGAGCACACGCGGTGTTCGGCCGAACACCCCGATGTGCCGAGCATCGTGATGATTGAGTAAAAAAGTGTTTGGTTGAGCATGCTCGCCCAACACTACTCATTCATGTGGTGGAGAGGACTAGCAAAATGGTGCAATACCAGAAGGTCCTTGTGGATAAATTGCTCCAAAATTTTCCAGCTGACAACGCTGGCTGCAGAGTACGTAGTTCCTTGGGCAACCGAGGATAGGAGATGAGGGGAACACACAGCAGTTTCAACAGAGGCAGGGCAACATTCTCCAAGGCCTGGGACAGTTTTATGACACTCGACCAGCACCCTCCCCCTTACAAGGTGGTAAAAGTTTTGGAAGATGGTGAAGGAGTACGTAGCAGACAGCGTCCTCAGTGATCCCTCTGTGCCTTACAACTATTGGGTGTCCAAGCTGGACACTTGGCACAAACTGCCACTCTATGCCTTGGAGGCGCTGGCCTGCCCTGCTGCCAGCGTTTTGTCAGAGCGGGTATTTAGTGCTGCTGGGGGCATAATAGCTGATAAATGCATCCGCCTGTCAACTGAAAATGCTGACAGGTTGACTCTTATCAAAATGAACAAGGCCTGGATTGCCCCTGACTACTCTACTCCACCAGAGGAAAGTGGCTGAACATAAAGGCACTTTAAATATGGCTTTTATGGTGTATTGAATGCACCCCTTCCACCATAAAAAAAGGGTATATGGTTCAACCTTTCTTTTCTCGTCCTCCTCCTCCATCATATCAACATGCTTATTAGGCTCCCCTCCCTAATGTTTTAGAGCAGGGGTACTCAAGTACTTTTTTTAACGGTCCACATACCTGAGTCTGCTGTAGGATGAAGGTCCGAGCTGTAAAACAAAAAAATATGTAAGGAGGGGCAACACCATTGGTGTGTAGCGCTGCATTATATATATTTTTTTACAATAATCGACACCTCCAAGCCTACCTAATCTCCTTTCTGCCGACTAAACACTAAGCATGTCCTTTCAGTGCCCCCTTACAATATTTGATTGCCCTTTAATGCCCTTCAGACAGTATGATATCCCTTTAGTGCTCCACAGAGTATGATACCCTTAAGTGTATCCTCACAGCAGGGTGATCCCTTAGTGCCCCTGACACATTGCGATGCCTCCTTAGTTCCTCTTCACAGAGTATGAATACCCTAAGTGCCCCCTCATAGTAATAATGCACTCTCTGTGCCCCTTCACAGTTGTAATGCCCTCTTTGTGCCCAATTCACAGTAATAATCCCCATTGTGCCCCCTTCATAGTAAAAATCCCCATTGTGCCTCCTTCACACTAATAATGCCCATTAATAGTAGTGATGCCCATTGTACCCCCTTAATAGTAGTCATGCCCATTGTGCCCCCTCAATAGTAATAACACCCATTGTGCCCCCTTAATAGTAGTAATTCCCATTGTGACCCCTTCACAGTAATAATGCCCATTGTGCCCCTTCACAGTAGTAATGCCCTCTGTGCCCCCTCTATAGTAGAAATCCCCATTGTGCTCCCTTAATAGTAGTAATGCCCCCTGTGCTAGTAATGCCCATTGTGCCCCCTTCACAGTAATAATGCCCTCTCTGCCCCCTTTATATTAGTAATGCCCTCTGTGCACTGTGCCCCCTCCAGAGTAGAAAGGCTCATTGTGCCCCCTTCACATTAGAAATGCCCATTTTGCCCCTTCAGAGTAGAAATACCCATTGTGCCACCTCCAAAGTAGAAATGCTAATTGTGCCCCCTTCACATTAGCAATGCCCATTGTGCCCCATCCAGAGTAGAAATGCCCATTATGCCCCCTCCAGAGTAGAAATGCCCATTCACCCCTTCCAGAGTAGAATGGCCCATTGTGCCCCTTCAAGAGTAGAAATGCCCATTGTGCCCCCTCCAGTGTAGAAATGCTTATTGTGCCTCCTTCACATTTGCAATGCCCATTGTGTCCACTCCATAGTAGAAATGCTCATTGTGCCCCCTCTGTGTTAAAAAAAAACCCAACAACAACACAGTAGCTACTCACCTTGTCCTGTTTCTGAAGCTCACAGTCCTTTCTCCTCTGCAGACACAGATCGCTCTGCAGCACTGTGTGGGAGGAGCTTATGCAGATTTCCGGGATGCAGGCTCTGCCCACACAGGCTGGCAGCGTGATCCATGCTGAATGCTGGAGCAGGGAGAAGTCTTCCTGCTTCACCATTCTGTGCACGGCCGGCCTGAAGAAGGAGAGGAGCGCGGAGAGCTGAGCGGTGAGTGAAAGGACCACAGCTCGCTGCGCTCCAGCAATAAGTGCTTCCATCTGTATTGATGGAATCGCTCATTGCGTCTGGACTCTGGCACCCCGAGAGATGGCACCCGGGTGCATGCAGGGCTCCGGACAGCTGGCAACCGCGATTCAGATTCGGACCGCGGTCCTCCAGTTGAGTACCCCTATTTTAAAGGGTCAGCTCAGCAGCGGACCCTTACCCCTAATGTTTTAGAGGGTCACCAGCAGGCCCTCGCCCATAATGTTTAGGAGGGTCAGCTCAGCAGCAAGTCCTCGCCCCTAATGTTTTAGAGGGTCAGCTCAGCAGCAGACCCTTACCCCTAATGTTTTAGAGGGTCACCAGCATGCCCTTGCCCATAATGTTTTAGATGGTCAGATCAGTATAAGACGTGTACCAGGGTGGGCTCCCCAGGATACAGCTAAGTCACAGTTGAAGAAAGCGACACAAACACCGGCTTTTGCAAACAAATACGTATTTACTGAAACACAGCAATATACCTTACAGCTCTAAAATACAGTTAGCATGAAATAAAGTTACATACACTCAGCCTGAAGCTGAGATCCCTGTGTTGCACAGCACGGCGCCCTCTAATGGTAGTAATTTACCTACTGCGAGCAGAGTTAACACTGCCTCACCATACCTGTTATCACCCTAAAGTACAGGAACGATTGTTTGGGGTGTAATATATAGGCTAGCCCGCGGAGCAACACAGGAGCTTACAATCTTATTAGCCTATACAGTGTTTCCCCTCCCCTTTCCAAAACTGGTAATGTGGCACGTGCCTAATATATTACTCCCAATAAACATGCTGGGATGACTGGAGATTATGGTGAAGTCCTTTCTGCTCTCCGGAGCGAATCACAACTTTAACTGTTAAGTCCTTGTAATGAATGATCCACAATATGTAAAACCTGCCACACACATAGACCCTATCTATCTAGATAATTGCAAGTCTAAACTCAGTCTCTGATACTTTAGGCGCCACTCTTACAATGTAATGCATGCACGATTTTACTGACCCGGGTCTGCTCTGTCTCCACTGATGATTCAGAATCAAACAGTCTTTCAATCAAACGTGCGGTACCATAGAACAGGTAATCCGATCCTCATCTCTCAGCAGTACTCCTGGCAGGTGTCCTTTCTCCTGGTCAGCATTTGGATCCTGGACTCGATCAGCTCCCTTTGGCTGCGGTACTAGCCACAAAAGAACACTTCCAAGAACTAGGATGTAGAGAGATTCACCTCAGTCTGTCTTTTTCTCTCCTCACAAAATGGCGACTGCTTCCTGTCTTATCTTCAGCTTGTTAACCACACCTCTTATGCATATTACAATCCGAGCAAAGAATGAGCTGTGAGCTGTGCATGGGAAACAGATACAGTATATGTGTCCCTACGCGTTTTATCTTTTTTATAGCCCCAGAATCATCAGAGGACACAGGGCTCATGCTACCTACAAAATGAAAAACAAAAACAAAACAAAAGGAATAATGCTTATTAACCTATATGTGTATTTAAAATTAGGGGTAATTGGATAGCCCATTATCACCATTCAGGGCATCCAATGCACCACTCACTCACATCTATATGGACTGGTTTGTCCCCAATGTGGTCGTCCTGGAAGATGTATGGTCGCACCTCCGGATCTATTACCCCTTCTGAGATGGGGAGGAGATACTACTTGTTCAGCACTCTCTCTGGGTGGCAAACCTGCCACAGCCGGGGCCTCTGTGGGTACCTGGGCAGGGACAACCCACCATTCGTCCTCCTCCCAGGGGATCTTCTCTGTACTCTGAGCATAAGGAGGTATCTCCTCCACGCACACTGGCTCATCAAAATGACAATGCCTCAACATGTTACGGTGCAAGTTTCGTGAGGGTTCCCCAGTCCCTATCGCCTGTCAGGTACTCCGCGAACCTTTTGGTCATGGCCCACACCAGCGCCAGTAGTTCTAATTTATAGATGCTGTAGTTGTCAGGGTTGCGCTCTGATTCCCTCAGAGACCGGCTGCCATAGGCAATGACTCACTCACGTGTATCCTGGACTTGGGATAACACGGCCCCCAGACCATGTAGACGTCCATCAGTGTACAACAGGAATGGGGTGTCGAACCGTGCATAAGATAGAATTGGGGCACTGGTCAGCGCCTCTTTCATTGCTTCAATAGCCTCTTGTTGTCCGGATCGCCAATTGATGGGGCGATTCTTTGGCCCCCCGCATTGCCCCTAAATAATTTGTTTAAGGGGCCCACCAAATGAGCAAATTTGGGTATGAACCTCCGGTAGTAGCCGGCCAGTCCCATGAATGCCTGCACCCTTTCTAAGTGTATGCGGCTGGGGCCACTTCTGGATGGTCTCTACCTTTCCAGGGGCCGGCTTTACCCCTTTCCTGGGTGACCACATGTCCCAAATACTCGATCTGTTGCCGAAACAGTTGGCACTTCTTGGGCTTGATCTTGAGCCCCCGGCCTCGTAGCAGTCCTAGGACCTGTCGCAGCTTCTGGAGGTGATCTTCAAAGGAGGCCCCAAACACTACTATGTCGTCCTGGTATAGCAATACTGACTCGAAGTTGAGATCCCCCAGGCAGTGCTCCATCAGCCGCTGGAATGTTTCCGGGGCATTGGACAGGCCGAATGGTTGAACTCATAGGGTCCCATAGGTAGAATGAAAGCCGTCTTCGCTTTGTCCTTCTTGGCCACCGGTACTTGCCAATATCCACTGCAGGGGTGGACATACCGCCTGTGCAGCTGGTTCAGCTGCACAGGGGCCCAGCAAGGGAGGGGGCCCATCCCAGTTCCAGCAGAGGCATTTATTTTTTACTCTTATCATATTTTTCATTCCCCACCTCCACCAACAGGTTAACCTGGACACCTTGGTGTGAAGGTCGGGAGGGGGCGGAGTTTTGGGGTGGGGCTGATTAGCACTTACTGCGAATCTGCTGCCTGTTTGTGTCTACACTCCATAGCTGAAGGACCTTCGATTACATCATAGTCATGTGATCTTTTCAGCAGTGAAAGTGGAGGTAGGACCTGTGATGAGATCACCATCATGTGACCAGTGCAGAAAGAGGCAGCACTCAGCAGTGGAGACGTCTAAAGCCATGGAATGAATGTAAGTGTCAGAGAAATGCTGGGAGATGTGATTCTCACCATTATACCTCCTCCCTGCTTAGTGGGATGGAAATATGTTATTTAACTGGAACTGTATGTTAAAGGGGCTGAAGGGAAGGGAGGGGTATCAATTACATAGGACTGTATGTTATAGAAGACTATAAGAAATATATGTTTTTTACATGGGACTGTATGTTATAGAAGATTGGAGGGAGATGACTGGTGTTATTTACATGGGACTGGATATTTTAGAAGACTGGAGGGTAAGGAGTGATGTTATTTATATAGGACTATGTGTTGGAGGGGGGTAAAGGAGGGGATATAAGTTATTTACATGGGACTGTATGTTATAGAGAACTGTAAGGAAGAGAAGTTATTTACATGGGACTGAAGAGAGAGGACTGGTGTTATTTACATGGGACTGCATGGTATAGAAGACTGGAGGGAGAGGACGTGCAATTTTAATTTATGAGAGCACTACAGAGATGATTATAACTCCGGGGGGTACGGCAGAAGGTATTATAATTACAGGGGGCACTGCAGGGAACATTATAAATACTGTGGGTAGTGGTGGAGGTCATTACTACTACTGAGGGCTCTATAGAAGTGACTTATAGATTATAAGAGGTGCCCTAAGGGGAGGCCTTATTAGTACTGAGGGTGCTGTAGGGAGCCTTATTACCACTGGCGATACTATTTGGGGGGGGCTTCTGCCTTGCAGTGAGTCCGGTGATGTCACTGGCACTAATGGACATGCTTTAGCGCTGCCTTAGCCTGTAAAATGGCTAGGGCAGCGCTAAAGCCACCCATCAGTGCCGGTCTGTGTTGGGCCCATGTTCATATATGCCTGCATTATTGAGAAAACAAATGAATATTTGAATATATGCAAATGATCCTCTAGGAGCAACAGGGGCATTACCATTACACCTAGAGTATCTGCTGTCTCTGCAACTTCCGCTCCCTGTCTACTTTGACAGCACCTGGCAGTGAAAATGTTAAAGTGCAGAGGGCGCGGCATTTACAGAGAGAGCAGAGCCTCTAGGTGTAATGGTAACGCCCCCGTTTGTATATAATAAAACATAATTTTTCTCAGCAATGCAGGCACATAAGAACATGGTACCAACACAGATGCCTTCAGCTGCCAAGTGCACACGTAACAGGTCAGTCATTTAATTGTCCACAGGTATGAAGAAGTCCTGAGGGATAGCTGAAGGCCTAAGGAGCATTTTACAATCAGCTATGGACTTCATTGGGGGGGAGAAAGCTGACACTAAAGTGCTTTGGGCAGAATCAAATCTAAATATGGACCTGGCTCCACAGCAGTAGCAGGATATAGTCTCACATATCACAATGCTGGTCTGTGTATGAGGAGGAGCAGTGCGGCCGGGAATCTGCTGTGCTCCTCCTCCTACATACACCAGCAGAGCAATGTGTGACACTAAATCCTGCTACTGCTGTAGAGCGCCAGCGGCTGAACTGTGATCATGAGGAATTAGGTGAGTATATTTTTTCAACTTCCTGTGAATGGGGCACAGATCTGACAATTACTACTGTGAGGGGGCACATATCTGGACATAACTACTATGTACTGGCACAAAGAGGAAATAATTACTATGTGGGGGCATTAAGGGTACTGGGTGTGTATAGTTATGCTTTGGGCAGAGTTAGAGGCGTGACCTAGAATAAAAATAATATATATACATATTGTAAAAATATTCGCAAGATGTTTTTTATTTGCACATACAGTATATACTTATATTTGTATGTGTGGTTTGTAGGGGACCCAGGCACATCCTTTGCACAGGGGCCCTTTGCTGCCTGTGTCCGCCCCTGACACTGGGCAGGTCAAGAGTTGAGAAGAACTGTGTGGCTCAGGGCTGACAACAAATCCTCAATCCGCGGAAGTGAGTAAGCATCCCAGATGATCTGAGCATTCAGTTTCCGATAATCCACGCAGAAACTGAGACTTCCATCCGCACCAAGACTCTTGGAGCAGCCCAAGGACTTTGACTCTCTTGGCTCACCCGGTGTTTTCCAACATGCAGGCTACCATATCCTTCACCTCCTGGCACATTTTAGGTGAGATTTGCCGGTAACGTTACCTGATCGGTTCTGCATGGCCGGTAGGGATTTCGTTTTCAATGGCGGAAGCACACCCGAAGTCCTCATCATGTTGCGAGAATGCCTCTTGAAATTCCCAGAGGGTTTCTTCCAGCAACCTCTGTTGTCCAGGAGTCAGAATCTTGCAGTCCACCCATATCCGGGCCATGATCACTCGACCATTCCACTCCGCTGTCGGGGTCTCCCTTTGATGAACCTCTACAGCATAGGTCCAGGCTGATCTCCTATCAGGCTGTAGCATGAAACGCTTTCATCGAGAGGCATCCCCTTCGGACACATTGGCCAGCAAGGTGTTTTCGGAAATGGTCAGCTCAGGGGAGGGCTGGCAGTCTTAGTCCTGGGGGGCAAATCCATTGAAGTGGCACATTTTTAGCCCCGTCCTCTATTAAAAGCCATCCTACATATAATAGGCCACTCCCAACAAACACTGTACAGCTGAAATTCTATTGTTGAGGCCTGTCTCTACACATCATACGGAGAGGGGAGGGCCTGTCCTGGCTGCACTGCCTGCTTCACATTATACAATAAACAACAGCAGGCTACAGCCAGGAAGCTCCTCCGCTCTCCTCCCTCCCCAAATCCTGCTCAGGGCTTGTGGTTCCCTCCACCATCTGCCACCTGCTCGTGGCCTGCTGCCCCCTTTGGCCGATCTCATCCAGCTCTGAATCCTCCTTCTGCAAATGGCAGGGGGAAAGCCGGAGCATCTCCTCTCCTACATAGCGCCCCATACCTCTTACATCCAGTGATGTTACCTTTGTTGTAGACGTTCTCTTTCTTTATCTTCTCCATTCAGACCAGACCGCCATGATGATTTTTTAGCCATCTCTCATCTCTGCAGAGATTGACAAACAGAAATTCCCCCTTAGTGCCACCAGATACCATAGTGCCCCCCATAATGTGCCAATAAAAAAGGCCCCTTTAGAGCCCCCACTTCCCCATAGTGCCTGAAGGGTTCTATTACAGTCCAAAGCCTATTTTTTATATAAGCTTATATTTCATCATGATCTATACATTAATACATTACGCACACAGGAACACGTAGCGGTCAAAGTTCTTGAAAAGCTGCTACTAAGAGGTTTTGCTCACATGTCACATATAGCCTTGGACTCTAATAAACGATAAGATAACTTAAATGCGTAGCCGGCTAAGACGCCTGTTACTGGTTAACTTAAACATCATGTCATTTTTTACTATATATGTCTCACGAGATCAATAATAAAACTCAGAGTGATTTTGAACTGCACAGAAGTGTGTCTTATCATTGTCACTCTCTCTGACGTCAGATTTAGGAACCAAACCAAGCTGAATACTGAAGTCTTGTACCAGGGGTACACATAAGAGGGAACATAAAGAATTTTCCTTACAGTGCCCCCAAATAATGCCCCTATAGTGCTAACAGATGCCCCATAGTGCCGCTTACCCTTATAGAGCCCCAGATGCCCCCTTAGTGCATTCATACCTAGGGTCACGTCCATTCCTTTCCGGGACGGATGGTCCACCAGCACGACCCCCTTCGTGCCGACATCTTGCCCAAACAGTCGGACCCGCATCCAGACTATCCCTCGGACGTCCATCTCTCAATTATCGGCAGCCGTCAGCCTGATAACGCTCCCGTCTTCGGGCTCCATCATATGCCAGAAGTGCCTTTTTGAAGAACTCCAGGGGCATAAGGGTGCACTATGACTCTGTATCAACTAGGCAGCATACCTTCTGGCTTTCCAACTCATCTTCCATAACGGGGCTGCTGGCATATAGGTCATGTACCTTATGCATAGGGCTTAGCTTCTTGTGTACCGCCGCAGTACGCCCAGCTACTGCAGCAGTCGGAAGTTTAACGCCTAACAGAGGGGCCCTCTTTTGACGTGCCCCCACACCTGGGTTATCCTGGGTGGAGTGTCATGGGACACTGGGGTCATTTCCAGAGGCCAGGGCGATCCTGCCTTCATCCGGGACACTTCCAGCAGGAGATCTTTCAATTCTGTCTGCAGGGCCTGGGCCACATCCTTTAGGGCAGTGATGGCGAACCTGCAGTGTCCCAGGGGGTCAGTAGTGTATGCTGGGCTTTGTAGTGCAGATTGACCCACTAACCTGGGATCCACTGTCGTCTTCAAATCGGGCAAATACTGGAACAGGCAGGTATTTAACAGTTCGTGACGCCAGTGTCAATTAAACGGTGACACGCCGTGTAGGGTATGGTAAAAGAATGAAGCAAGCACAGGATAGCCAACAAAAACGGGAACTTTTACTGAATATCAGTCAGGATAATACATGGACACAGGTAGAGCACAGTTCCATGAAAGACGGTTGGTTTTCCATAAAGATACAGGTGGTTCTTGGGAATTACAGAATGGCCGGTCTTAGCAATGTATAATACAGAGTGTTGATTGCAGGAGATGCAGTACAGGCGGCTTGCACACTATTCCTGACTGGTCCTGACACATGTGACTTTCCCTCCAAGGTCTAATGCCCTTTATCTGGCGTACCCTTGAAGCTGTCCTTATCTAGTACCTCCTCTGTTATCTTGAGTACCTCTTGCTTTATCTGATCGGCCTCTGTGGTAATCTGTGTCTTGGCTTGTGGCTTGCTTATGCTGCTTCAGCTAAACGGATGATGACTCAGGAGGGGAACCTTTTCCTTGGATCCGGAACCCGGTTACAGGGCCTTTACTACCCTCTCCTAGTCGGCAGGCTTAGGGCCTGCTTTACTCTCACAGGCCCATAGCCTGGCCTTCACTCAGACACAGGATCATTTCTGACCTCTGCTCCCACTGTCTGTCTCCCTGCTACTACTTCCTGACTGGGCCTTATATAACCTAGGGTTCCCTAGCTCCCTCTAGTGACTCAGAGCTGGAATGACACCCTAGCCGGCCTGCATATGCACGTTTCACAGTAACAGGAAAATACATAGCATGACATTATAAGATGTTTTATACCAACCTCCCCTTAAATACAGGGGGAACGACAATACCCAAGTGACCCTTCTGTAGTGACGGGGTATTACTCTCCCGTACACTACATACCCCGCTGCTTTAAGCTGAGTACGACCTCGTACTCCATCAGGGCCCGCCCAACTGGAATCATGACCTGAAATAGAGAAAGACACATGCATGCATACATATATGTCATTTACACTCTTATCAGACCCAATTGGCAAAGGTGAAGTCTGGTGACAAGGGGAGTCGTTCTCTTTTTCACAGGATAGTGAGTGGAACGGGGGCGCTGACCTGGCACAGCGGATGTTCAAAGAACCAGGATAGTCCATGACAATAAATAAGTCCATAATAAATTAACCTCTCAGAGGCTTGCACATAGGAAGTCCATCTCTGGGCACATATACTTGAATAAAAAAAACCGGTTATTAAATACTGTCAGCAGCACATATATAAAATGACAATACAGGACTCTGACAATTCCAGGGCCTTGTTATCCTGGCAAGTCCTGCTTACCCTTTAAAATAGTGCTGACATAAAAATGTCTTTTCAACCTGAAATGGGGGTAAAAAGGGGTAAAATGGTGCAACACTTTAAGGCACAACTGGGATAATAGCAGCAGACCGGATGTCCCAAACATAACAAGGGCAGCTGGAAGCAGTGGTACACAGTGGCACATTATTCAACTAGGATGCCACCGGCCGTGGGTAACTGGCAGCGAGCTTGACCAGCTCTGCCAACTGGAGGGACAAAACGGCCATTAAGGAGATGGACATGAGGGCAGGAGTACTCACAGACGAGTATCATGTTCTTCCTCGGATGATGAGTCGACGTAGGGAACCTGCAGCAGTTGTTCTGGCAAGGCCGGCCACATTTGGAACCCGTCTCCCCTGACAATTTTTAGAGGGGGAGGCTTGTCTTTCACGGCCTCCATTTCGGCCTCCGTCCTCGGAAACGGAAACCACCGCACGCCTCCTGCGCAGCCGAGGTCCGCCACCCAATACACCCTCTTGCGTAGGGCCTCTAGTTCAGCTTTAGTGCAGGTGAGCGGGGCTACCGGAGGTTCAGGGGCTGTGACCGCTGGGGTAACAATGGCAGCTGCTCCTTGGCGCCGGGCCTCAGCACATTCCTCTGCTCGCCGGCAGCTGTCCTGCCGCTCCTTCTCTTCCTCACGTCTCACTGCATCCGGAGGGGGATACCGCTCCTCCAGCCCCTGCAGCACGATGGGCTCCCAGAAAACGTCGGGACTGAGGTACGCCTGGCTATGCAGATGGGTGGTTCGGGCCTGTTCCACGTGCGCTCTCTCTGTCTCAACTGGTTCTGACCTCTCTTTCCCAGAGTCCCAGTTCTCAGCCGGCGCCTTCGGGCGAGTCACTGCGGTGGCGTAGGGACCCCTTAGACTTTCGGCGGGGGTGTACTCAACGATCTCTCCCACAGTTAAATTATGGAGATGCTCCGGGAGATAGTGCCGCTTCACCGATCGCCGGTTTACATAGAAGTCCCGGCCAGTCCCCAACTCCTGGATAAACCCGTAGCCTTTCTCTTTATCAAAGGACACCACGATCCCGCGGCGCCTTTCTAGCTGGGGCTTACCCGGAAAGGAGTCTCCTTGTATGGACTTAGCCATTTCTTCAAACCGCTTCTTCCGGCTGGTGTTCTTTTTCGCCACCGCGGCTCTCAACTCCTCCATAATAGCCGGCCATTCTGCGTGCCGGCGACGGATCGGTGGGGACTCAGGTCGGGCGATACTTAAGTCCATGGCCTGGGCCCAGGGGGTGGCCGTCCAGGCTAGAGGGTCCCACGGCCCCAACTCAGGAAAGTCCGGTGGAGTGGCGCCCCACTCGCACGTGGTCTCGACTTCTAGCTCTGCAGCACACGCCATCTCTCCTCTTCCTGGTTGCAGCGTCGACACTGACTCCTCCCACGCACTGGGCCGGTCTACCTCCATCTGAGGCCCGCCTCCCAGGCGTAACTCTTCAGGGTAGTCAGTCGCGTCGTCACTCCTCAAGGTGGGTGGCGCTCCAGGGCAATCTCCTCCTTCTTCTTGGAAGGTTTCGGCGCCAAATATTCGCGCCTCTGCACATCCTGATGGCGCAGTAAAAAGCCTCATGGCGTCGGCGGCCATTTTAGATGTCCTGATGCTGCAATTCACTGACAGCAAGCAGGATGATGAAAAGTCCAATAAATCACAGTCCACAAATACGATTTTTCTCTCTGGGGGTAGCGCAACACAGTACAGCGCATCCGATTCCTCCCAGGCACAATTGTAATCCACAGATTAGGAATAAAGGTTACAGTCTTTGTAATACGGTGGTGGAATAGTTAAAGCACACAGTTCACACTTCTCTGCACTGTAGAAGAATGCGTATCCTGTTCGTGACGCCAAAAAGAGCGATGCAGTGTCCCAGGGGGTCAGTAGTGTATGCTGGGCTTTGTAGTGCAGATTGACCCACTAACCTGGGATCCACTGTCGTCTTCAAATCGGGCAAATACTGGAACAGGCAGGTATTTAACAGTTCGTGACGCCAGTGTCAATTAAACGGTGACACGCCGTGTAGGGTATGGTAAAAGAATGAAGCAAGCACAGGATAGCCAACAAAAACGGGAACTTTTACTGAATATCAGTCAGGATAATACATGGACACAGGTAGAGCACAGTTCCATGAAAGACGGTTGGTTTTCCATAAAGATACAGGTGGTTCTTGGGAATTACAGAATGGCCGGTCTTAGCAATGTATAATACAGAGTGTTGATTGCAGGAGATGCAGTACAGGCGGCTTGCACACTATTCCTGACTGGTCCTGACACATGTGACTTTCCCTCCAAGGTCTAATGCCCTTTATCTGGCGTACCCTTGAAGCTGTCCTTATCTAGTACCTCCTCTGTTATCTTGAGTACCTCTTGCTTTATCTGATCGGCCTCTGTGGTAATCTGTGTCTTGGCTTGTGGCTTGCTTATGCTGCTTCAGCTAAACGGATGATGACTCAGGAGGGGAACCTTTTCCTTGGATCCGGAACCCGGTTACAGGGCCTTTACTACCCTCTCCTAGTCGGCAGGCTTGGGGCCTGCTTTACTCTCACAGGCCCATAGCCTGGCCTTCACTCAGACACAGGATCATTTCTGACCTCTGCTCCCACTGTCTGTCTCCCTGCTACTACTTCCTGACTGGGCCTTATATAACCTAGGGTTCCCTAGCTCCCTCTAGTGACTCAGAGCTGGAATGACACCCTAGCCGGCCTGCATATGCACGTTTCACAGTAACAGGAAAATACATAGCATGACATTATAAGATGTTTTATACCAACCTCCCCTTAAATACAGGGGGAACGACAATACCCAAGTGACCCTTCTGTAGTGACGGGGTATTACTCTCCCGTACACTACAAACCTATGGCACGGGTGCCAGAGGCGGCACTCAGAGCCCTCTCTGTGGGCACCCGCACTGTGAAAAAAGTCTATGGTGTAACAATATGCCTTAGACTTTTCCTGCCATTCATCAGCGCAGGGCGCACTATTAACAGCACAGGCAGGGCACTGAATGCAGGCAGGCTTTTATAGCTAAATGATAAAGTACATGGAATATATAATATAGTATTCAGGTTAAATTGCTTTGTTGGCACTTTACGATAAACAAGTGGGTTTTGGGTTGCAGTTTGGGCACTCGGCCTCTAAAAGGTTCAACATCACTGCTTTAGGGAATCAGAGTCTTCAGATGCAGACTGACATCCTGTAGCATGGGTGCTTCTCACTACTCTCACCATCACAGGCATGTGCTCTTCCTCTCTCTCCACGGCGGCTAGGTAGACGCTGTAGAATGTCATGTCGGCCGCCGTCTGGGTCATCTCTTGCAGCTTGTCCTGTAAGAACTTGCTGGAGAGCCCCACTATGAACTGATCTCTTAGTAGCTGGTCCACCTCCCGGAAGGCTCCCATGGCCTCTGGGTCCCGCGGCTGTATTTCTTGAGCATCTCCTGTAGGGCAGTGGAGTACTGCATCAGGGTCTCACCCTCTCTCTGTGGTTAGTTGAAGTGTGCTCCCTCCAGCAGGGAGAATATTTTCTCTAGGGTGTCCCTCTCGGATTCGGGCCTTAACATCACTGTCCATCTAAAGTCACCCTCTAGAGCTCCCAACGCAACCTCTGCCTGCAGCTCGGGGGTCATTTTACACATTCTAACTGCGCTCCAGTCTTGTAACGTCATGTTTCTACCGTCATACTTTGCCAGATGACGCAGCAGCGCCGCTACGGGGCTGTATTCTACTGGGGCAAGCTGGCCTTGCGCTGGTGCACCCTGAGCTGGGTCCTGATCCGGTGCCACTGGCGCCGGGGGAAGGTCTCCCGCTGCGTTCCCGTCCGTAACGGTCGCTGTATGCTGGCGACTATGCCAAGTTGTAAGCCGTGTAGCGGGGTGGGCTCCCCAGGATACATCGAAGTCACAGTTGAGGAAAGCGACACAGTCAATGTTTCCCCTCTCCTTCCCAAAACTGGTAATGTGGCACGTGCCTAATATATTACCCCTAATAAACACGCTGGGATGACTGGAGATTATGGTGAAGTCCTTTCTGCTCTCCGGAGCGAACCACAACTTTAACTGTTAAGTCCTTGTAATGAATGATCCACAATATGTAAAGCCTGCCACACACATAGACCCTATCTATCTAGATAATTGCAGGTCTAAACTCAGTCTCTGATACTTTAGGTGCCACTCTTACAATGTAACATGTGCACTATTTTACTGACCCAGGTCTGCTCTGTCTCCACTGATGATTCCGAATCGAACAAACAGTCTTTCAATCAAACGTGCGGTACCACAGAACACTTAATCCGATCCTCATCTCCCAGCAGTACTCCTGGCAGGCGTCCTCTCTCCTGGTCAGCATTTGGATCCTGGACTCGATCAGCTCCCTTTGGCTGCAGTACTGGTCACAAAAGAACACTTCCAAGCACTTGGCTGTTGAGAGATTCACCCCAGTCTGTCTTTTTCTCTCCTCACAAAATGGTGACTGCTTCCTGTCTTCTGTGCAGCTTGTTAACCACACATCTCATGCATATTGCAATCCGAGCAGAGATTGAGCTCTGAGCTCTGCATGGAAAACAGCCACCTCTTGTGGCCAAACAATAAAACTACAGGCTAGAACTTAAATGGAACAGTATTTATGCAATGAAAGCTGCTTCTTAACATCACATCAGCAGCAGGCCCTCACCCCTAATGTTTTAGATAGTCAGATCAGAAGCAGGCCCTCGCCCCTAATGTTTTAGAGGGTCAGCTCAGCAGCAGACCCTCACCCCTAATGTTTTAGAGGGTCACCAATAGGCCCTCGCCCATAATGTTTTAGACGGTCAGATCCGCCGTAGGCCCTCGCCCCTAATGTTTTAGAGGGCTTAGCTCAGCAGCAGACCCTCACCACTAATGTTTTAGAGGGTTACCAGCAGGTCCTCACCCATAATGTTTTAGATGGTCAGATCAGAAGCAGGCACTCGCCCCTAATGTTTTAAAGGGTCAGCTCAGCAGTAGGCCTTCGCCCCTAATGTTTTCGATGGTCATATCAGCAGCAGGCACTCACTCCTAATGTTTTAGATGGTCATATCAGCAGCAGGCCCTCAACCCTAATGTTTTAGTGGGTCAGATCAGCAGCAGACCCTCACCCCTAATGTTTTAGATAATCAGATCAGCAGCAGGACCTCGCCCCTAATGTTTTAGAGGGTCACCAGTAGGCCCTTGCTCCTAATGTTTTAGAGGGTCACCAGCAGGCCATCAACCATAATTTTTCAAGGGTGTGTATGATGTATTGAAGTGCCAATTCCTTGTAATTTTTGGCAGCCCTTTCACTTAGTGCATAGGCTTTATGAGTGTAGGAGTCCCACTACCTAAACAATTGTACCACAATGTGAATGAGGCCCTCCTTTATGTGATATACAGGTTGTATCGGAGTGCCTGTTCCTTGTAATTTTTTGCAGCATTTGCACTTTATTTACAAGTAAATATACAGGAAAGAATGTTTCCTAACAATTTTTCCTTTAAAATAGATTTTATCTTTGGTTTTTTGCGTATTATTGTCAGTCTGTAAAAGTGGCGTACTACTCGGACAACATCGTTCCCAGCAGTGACCTGGGAGTCCAAGATGCATCCAGACATCCTCCCCATGCTGTTTCCGAATCATTTCAGTGGTGTTTCCATCAAGCAGTGTTCTACTCAAGCACCAGAGCACCCGAGCACTTTAGTGCTCGATCAACACTAGTAATTATATGAAAACAGATGACAGTTTCTAAAATCACGCTCAAAGATGTAGGTGGATGGCGAGAAACGGAGCCTGAAAGTCAATAGTTCAAAACATTGTTACCCTTTTGCTCATCTGTGTAAGTTAAAGAGGACCTAACCGCTCTCCTGATTTGTCTCTCTTACAAAATATTAACCCCCCCCAAAAAAATTATGTTTCTGCAACATTTTTTCTTACAAGTATGAAATATATGAATACATTGGGTGAATCATTCTCATTATATATAGGGTGTATCCCTACAAATTCTGGCACAGTTAGCACTGAATGGACAGTATCAGACAGGGTAGGGACATTGTAAAATGGTAATATCCATTTGTCAATTCAGTCATACATTTTTAAGGTTGAGTGTTCAGTCTTTCCATTCTTATGTTCCATTATAAGAGGAGGAGAACGGAAAGGACAGATTCGGAACATAACTGAGCCGAACGGAGCCTATGTGCCATAGACTATAATGGGGTCCGATTGGATGTAAACAGTAATTTGCAAGTCTTGCCACAGATTATCAATAGGATTTCGGTCTGGGCTTTGACTGGTCTATTAAAACACATGAATATGCTTTGATCTAATCCAGGGATGTCCAACCTGTGGCCCTCTAGCTGTTGCAAAACTACAACTCCCAGCATGCCTGGACAGCCTACAACTATCGGTCTACAGCAGGGCATTTTTGTAGTTTTACAACAGCTGAAGGGCCGCAGGTTGAGCATCCCTGATCTAAATCATTCCATTGTAGCTCTGGCTGTATGTTTAGGTTTGTTGTTCTGCTGGAAGGTCAACCTCAGCCACAGTCTCAAGTCGTTTGGAGCCTCTACCAGGTTTTCCTCCAGGATTGCCATGTATTTAGCTCCATCCATCTTTCCATCAACTCTGACCAGCTTCCCTGTCCCTGCTGAAGAAAAGCATCCCCACTGTATGATGCTGCCACCAGCATGTTTCACAGTGGGGATGGTGGGTTCAGAGTGATGTGCAGTGTTTGTTTTTTGCCACACATAGCGTATTGCATTTAGGCCAAAAAGTTCAACGTAGGTCTCATCTGATGTGTCCCCTACATGGCAAATTGCAAACGGGACTTCTTATTTCTTGATTTAAAAAATGGCTTTCCTCTTGCCACTCTTCAATAAAGGTTTTCCGAACAGAGCTGTGGATCTCTGCGCCTCCTCCAGAGTGACCATGGTCCTCTTGGCTGCTTCTCTAATTACTGCACTACTTGCCTGGGCTGTCAGTTTAGGTGGACAGCCATGTCTTGGTAGGTTTGAAGTTGTGCCTTACCCCTTCCATTTTCAGATGGTGGGTTGAACAGTGCTCCTTGAGATGTTTAGACCTTGGCAGGGGCGTACATAGAAATCACTGGGCCCCATAGCAAGAAAATGAATTGGGCCCCCTAGCCCCGCCCACTACCCACCCCTGGCCTATCCCACCTCCTGTCCTGGCTCCTCACATGCCACCCCCCAATAAAGAAATGTATACATATGTTCGTTTTTATTTTGTACTGACCCAGAGAATTAAGGGCACAGGTCAGTTTTGCGGCAAAGGAAATGCCGTAGGAACAAAACCCTGTGGTATCTGAATCTATGGGACTCCTGTGGATATTCCATAAAAGTTTTATCTGCAGTCCTATGTAACACTACAAATAACACAGGGATAAATCTCTGAGTACAGAATGTAGTAGATGTCACCTGTAGTCCTATGTAACACCACAGATAACACAGTAATAACTCTCTGAGTACAGATAATGTGGTAGATGTCACCTGTAGTCCTATGTAACACCACAAATAACACAGTGGTGGCTATGTGCACACTCAGCATCAGCAGCAAGGAGTTAAAGGGGTTATCCAACCCCTAATGCCCTCAAAATGCTTGGGGGGTGAGGAGTAGGAGGAAAGCACACTGGAGCAAATTGTCCTCCTAAATCCTCTATGAGCCTACAGTCCCCCCTCCCCCATACCCCCCCCCAAAAAAAACACTGCTTTCTGCTGCCCTCCCCCATCAAGAATACCCTTATGATCCAAGCACATTATCCTCCTGACTAAGTCATCTCTATGAGCCTACAGGGCCCCCTTCCCCCCTCTTACTGTAGCACTGTACTACTCCGGGTGCGCGCCTCTGTCTGTGCTTCAGCGGCGCCTGCTCCTGCTGCCTGCCAGGCGATACACTGGCCAATCAGCAGCAGAATCTTTGCAGGGAACAAGGGAGCCCGCAGCCCGGATCATGGAGCGGTTCAGGGGGGGAGGGGGGCTAGACGGCCGGACCCGAGGGAAAACCTAATTAACTATGTGAGTAAACTGTGTAGAGTAGACATAGGGGGCGGAGCCTTCCATGCACTTTGGGCCCCCCTGTGCCGCGGGCCCCATAGCAATGGCTTGGTCTGCCTATATTGGCGGTACGCCACTGGACCTTGGGATAGTTTTTTATGACCTAACTCTGCTTTAGACTTCTCCAGAACTTGATGCCTGACCTGTCTGGTGTGTTCCTTGTTTTTCATGATGCTGTTTGATCACTTATGTTCACTAATATATTTCTGTGACCGTCACAGAACAGCTGTAGTTATACTAAGAATAAATTATACCCAAAAAATCAAAATAAAATACTTTTAAGTTTGTAGGTGTAATGTGGAAAAATGTGGAAAAGTTCAAGGACTGTGAATTCTTTTTCAAGGCACTGTATATTATGTGGAATGCAATTATTAACAGTTCCTATTTTAATAAATAATAGCATTCTTAATACAGAATGCATAGTACAATAGGGTTGGAGGGATTAAAAAAAATTAAATAAAAATTTAACTCACCTTAATCCACTTGCTCGCGCAGCCTGGCTTCTCTTCTGTCTTCATCTTTGCTGTGCACAGGAAAAGGACCTTTGATGACGTCACTGCGCTCATCACATGGTCCGTCACATGATCCATCATAGAACTTGTCCTATTTTTGTCCGTTCTGCAGACAGGGATAGGATATTTTTACAAAAGTAAAAATAAATAAATGGTGGCATGCACTCGGCCCAGATCTGTGTTTTGCGGATCCGCAATTTGCGGAATCCAAAATGCTTATGGCCGTGTGGATAAGCCCTAACTGTGTATACAAAGCTAGCTGTCAGTCTTTCCTGTGTACTGAGAGCTGTACATGGGGGTGATCTTAAAGGGAACCTGTCACCGGGATTTTGGGTATAGAGCTGAGGACATGGGTTCCTAGATGGCCGCTAGCACATCCGCAATATCCAGTGCCCATAGCTCTGTGTGCTTTTATTGTGTAAAAAAAAATGATACATATGCAAATTAACCTGAAACGAGTCCTGTCCCTGACTCATCTCACCTACAGGACTCATCTCAGGTTAATTTACATATGTATCAAATAGTTTTTTTTACACAATAAAAGCACACAGAGCTATGGGGACTGGATATTGCGGATGTGCTACCGCCATCTAGCAACCCATGTCCTCAGCTCTATACACAAAATCCAGGTGACAGGTTCCCTTTAAGTTAGAAAAAGGGATATAAATGTATAAAGTTTTACTGAATCTTTTCTCACAAAACCATACATCGATCTGCTCAGCTCCTCCTGCTCTATAACATGCTGCCTGCAATGCATTTTGTGGTGACAGGTCCTTTTGAAATATTTTTTCCTGCATTTACAACAGTAAAGGGTTTTACAAAAATTCTTTCAGATCTTGTAAAAATATATAAGAACACTATTAGAGTTAAGTGAACACCTGGATGTTCGGGTTCGAGAAGTTTGGCCGAACTTCCTGGAAATGTTCGGGTTCGGGATCCGAACTCGACCCGAACTTCGCCCCGAACCCGAACCCAATTGAAGTCAATAGGGACCCAAACCTTTCGGCACTAAAAAGGATGTAAACAGCCCAGGAAAGGGCTAGAGGGCTGCAAAAGGCAGCAAAATGTAGGCAAATCCCCTGCAAACAAATGTGGATAGGGAAATGAATAAAAGTAAAAAAAAAAAAATTAACCAATATCAATTGGAGAGAGGTCCCATAGCAGAGAATCAGGCTTCATGTCACCCACCACTGGAACAGGCCACTGTCAGATATTTAGGCCCTAGCACCCAGACAGAGGAGAGAGGTCCCATTGCAGAGAATCAGGCTTCATGTCATAGCAGAGAATCAGGCTTCACATCACCCACCACTGGAACAGGCCATTGTCAGATATTTAGGCCCCGGCACCCAGACAGAGGAGAGAGGTCCCATAGCAGAGAATCAGGCTTCATGTCATAGCAGAGAATCAGGCTTCACGTCACCCACCACTGGAACAAGCCACTGTCAAATATTTAGGCCCCGGCACCAAGACAGAGGAGTGAGGTCCCATAGCAGAGAATCAGGCTTCATGTCATAGCAGAGAATCAGGCTTCACGTCACCCACCACTGGAACAGGCCATTGTCAGATATTTAGGCCCCGGCACCCAGACAGAGGAGAGAGGTCCCATTGCAGAGAATCAGGTTTCATGTCACCCACCACTGGAACAGGCCACTGTCAAATATTTAGGCCCCGGCACCAAGACAGAGGAGAGAGGTCCCATAGCAGAGAATCAGGCTTCATGTCATAGCAGAGAATCAGGCTCCACGTCACCCACCACTGGAACAGGCCATTGTCAGGTATTTAGCCAGCACTAGAGGGTCCACTAACACCACCACGACCATGTCCGCATCCGCGTCCCTTACTAGATGTTTTCCTCATTGTTATCGTTCACCACAATAAGAAAAAAATTATTTGGCCCAATGTATTGAATTCAAATTCAGGCCTTTTTTTACAGGCACCTAACACTATCTGGCTATCTATTTAGGTACCGTATTACACTAATACAGCCACAGCAGTAACCACAGATTTAGCTGAATATAAATTGTAGGCCTAGTATTTAGGCCCTGGATGACAGGTATCCCTTTTGCGGACAGAATTAGACTTGGAAATGCACGGTAGCGTGTGAAGTTATTGAGGATGACCCTATCAGCACCTTCAATGTAATATACCCTCTTATGGATAGATTTAAACTTGGCCTGATACAGCAGAGACCACTGATTTAAGGAATTGCTAAGTTGGGAATTGTATTTCAACCCAGAACAAAAAATGTGCTTTGACGGACACTAAATAACTTTACCAGCCACAGCAGTAACCACGGATTTAGCTGAACATAAATTGTAGGTCTAGTATTTAGGCCCTGGATGACAGGTATAAGTTTACGGACAGAATTAGACTTTTAAACTTGGCCTGATACAGCAGAAAACAATGATTTAGGGAATTGCTAATTTGGGAATTGTATTTCAACCCAGAAAAAAAAAATATCCTTTGTCAGACAGCAGACAGTATTACAATTGGCTAGCCACAGCTAAAACACCAGATTTAGGGTACTGCTATTTTGGCAATTGTATTTCACCCCTCAATAAAATAGCAAGCACAGCCAAGCCCCTGATGTAGGATATAGCAAAAAAAAAAACAACAACACACTATTGATGGTTAAATGTACTTGGTGGCAGCTTGTGCTGGCGCACCACAAGACACAAAATGGCCGCCGATCACCCCAGAAAAAAGTGACAGAAAAACGCTCTGGGCAGCCTAAAAACAGTGAGCAATTAAATAGCAGAGGTTGAATGATTCACAGCTGTAGATCGATCACTTCATTAAGTGTTTTGGTAGAGTAAATCACTGCCTAATCTCGCCCTAACAGCTGCAGCTGCATCCTATCCCTACACTGATCAGAGCAGAGTGACGTGCGGCGCTACGTGACTCCAGCTTAAATAGAGGCTGGGTCACATGCTATACTGGCCAATCACAGCCATGCCAATAGTAGGCATGGCTGTGATGGCCTCTTGGGGCAAGTAGTATAACGCTTGTTGATTGGCTGCTTTGCAGCCTTTCAAAAAGCGCAAAGAAAGCGCCAAACACCAAACCCGAACCCGGACTTTTACGAAAATGTTCGGGTTCGGGTCCGTGTCACGAACACCCCAAACTTCGGTACGAACCCGAACTATACAGTTCAGGTTCGCTCATCCCTAAACACTATATTATTAAGAATTATAATTTAAAACATGTTTATTATTTTGTGATAAATTTCATATGCAGTTCTAATTGTGACACGCTAATTCTAAATATGTTATACCAACTTGAACTGGCTATTAATGTAGGCCTCCCTTGCAGCATATTTGCCATTATTGAGGATCCTACTAACCCTTAGCTGTCTCTTCTTGTCCATCCATCTTTTTTTCAAAGATCTTGTTAGTGAAAGACTGCAAACAAGGTTAATTTACCCGTAAGCATCTGTATGTCCAAGAGATGCATCATTAGTCTCAAGTGGTATACAATAAAAACATCCATCAGCGCAATTCTTGTGAATGCTGAAATAGAAGACGCTACAAAATATACTGGTATTCTTTTTAATTAATAGGGTATAACGTAGTTATTTGTATTGCTGATTAAACAAACTAAGTTTAATTTATAAACTTATGTCCTATAGTATGAGTACGCTTATTCTGGATGAACATTGGATTGCCCATTTTGTGCTAGTTCTGAGTTCTAGCCCCTAGCTTTGTTCTGAATACTACAGGCTGCTGAGCTCACTTACTCATATCATACCTTGCTGATTCAATGTCTGTACAAAGCATAACATCCCCTGGAAAACTACATATAGCATAAGTAGCCTTTTTTCAAACGCAATGCAACAGCACTCTGTAATCAAAATATATTTGCTAAGTACCTTATAGTAATTTCAGTTGCGTACCTAGGGTGTTTGGTACCTGGGTAGGGTCCTTTCTCTGGCACCCGCCACCAATACTTAAAAAAAATTGTACCCCCTTACAGTAGTATTGCCGTCATTGTACATCCTTCACAGTAGTTTTGTCCAGATATGTCCCCTTTCATGGTAGTTATGCCCATATTGTGCCCCTTCAAGGTAATTATGACTTCACTGTATAACTTTCACAGTAGTTATAGCCACATTGTGCCCCTTTAAAGTACTTATCCCTTCATTGTGCCCCCTTCACAGTTGTAATGCCCTCTGTGTGCCTCCCTCACAGTAGTTATGCCTTCTCTGTGCCCATTTCAAAGTAGTAATGCCCTATCTGTGCCCCCTTCACAGTTGTAATACCCTCTCTGTGCCCCAGGGGTGGACACAGGGCAGGTTCATAGCTCAAGGCTCATGGGCCCTGGTCCAAGGGTTCAGCTTAGGCCCCCCCTTCCCTCAGTGTTTTGTGGCTAGGGAAGCACATAGTCTTTATGCTGCCTGCGGCAAAAAATTGAAGCAGTAGAACCCCCCATGCCAAATTCTTGACATAACCCCTTCCATCCAGCCAGTGCTATAACTTGACCAGCATGCACTTTCTATAATACTGGTGTATTTCTATAATACTGGTATCTTCATATGTGGCACAAGGGTCTTTGGGCCCCCTCAGGCTCCTGGGCCTGGTAGCAACTGCTACCTCTGCACCCTCTATACCTATGCCCCTGATACAGGGTAAGGCTTCTTTCACACCTGCGGCACTACGCTCCGGCCACCTGATCTGGCAGAGAATGCATGGAATTGGCCGGAAACAAACTCGTGTTTGTGTCCCGCTGATTCTCTCCATTTTTACCAGATTGTGACCGATCTCTGCCAGACTCCATTATAGTTTATTTGGCTGGCGGACATTCTGTCTGCATTCAGCAGTGCTGAAGCATTCCAGGCAGGCTGTTCTCTGCTGGAAGAGCCTGCCTGGAATCACTAACTCAGATGTGAAGGTAGCCTAATACAGGTCCACATACCTCTTACATCCAGGGACGTCTTCTGTGATGTAGATGTTCTCTGTCCTCATCGTCTCCTTTCAGACCACACCGCCATGATGAATTCTTTCAGTCATCTCTTCTTTCTGCAGAGTTTGACAGACAGACATCTTAGTTTCCTAGTTTTTCATCATCCTCCAGCCTAATCAACACCCCTCTAATACTGTGCCTGCTGTGCTCCATATACTAGTTACACACAGATAGTTCCCCTAAAAAAATAACTGCGCCCAGGAAACAGTGTCTCTGACACTAATAGTGTAAACATAATGTTCCTCCAAAATAATTGTGCTAAGCTGATACTGTGCCAGGGTGCCCCCCACAGTAACAGTGCTCCCCAAAATCCCACCAATAGAAATAATTGTCTACCAGACAACACCTAGTAGTAATAGTGCCCCTACAGTAATAATGACCCCACTGTGTCCCAAAAGTAATAATGCTCCCATAGTGCTCATACTAGTATTCAAGTTCCTCATAGTCCCTCAACTTTAATAAAGCCCACCATAATTCCCCCAGTAGTAATAATTCTCTTTATAATATGTAACAGTAGAAAATGCCCCCTTATAATGTGCACCAGTACATAAAAGTGCCCTGTTGTGTGGCAGTATAAAAAATACCTCTTCTTAGGGCCCCCAGTTGATCCAATGTCCCCATAGTGCACTATAATTTGCGGCAGTATAAAATAGTCATATATCATGCGCCTCCCCTTGTTCCCATGGTGCCTGACAATGTGCCAGTATAAAATGCCCCCATAATGTGTGCCAGTATATAAGATAGGGTCACCAGTAGATGCCCCCATAGTGCTCCCCCTTCTCCATAGTGCCTCCCATGTGTGCTAGCATATAAGATAGGGCCTCCATAGTGCCCCCCATGTCTGCCAATATATAAAATAGAGCCCCATAAGATGCCCCCATAGTGCTCCTCTCCCCTTCTCCATAGTGCCCCCCATGTGTGCCAGTATATAAGATAAGGTCCCCATAGTGCTCCTCCCCCTCCATAGTACCCCCCCATGTGTGCTAGTAACTAAGATAGGGCCCCCATAGTGCTCCTCCCCTCCATAGTGCCCCCCATGTGTGCCAGTATATAAAATAGGGCCCCAATAGTACTCCTCCCCTCCATAGTGCCCCCCATGTGTGTCAGTATTTAAAATAGGGCCCCCCATATGGAACGTCCGGCGCATAATCGAACAGTCCTATCCTATTTTTTGGGGGGACAAGGTAACAAAAAAAAAGGCGAATCGAGCAGTTTTTCTTTTCTTTTTTTTCTTTTAATGCTCTATTAGGGTGAATAGGACTTCACACTCTCCTTGCTGCCCAGTGCATAGTACACACGACAGCAGAGAAATTACAATGGCAGCCAGGACTTCAGTAGCATCCTGGCTGCCATGGTAACCGATCGGAGTCCCAGGATTACACTGCTGTGGCTCCGATCAGAAGCTGCCACTGCACCATCAATGAGAGGAGGTGAGGGGACTCTGTGGTCACTGCCACCAATGATTTTAATACTGGGGAAGGCGCACTGCGCCACCAATGTTTTTAATACTGGGGACGGCGCACCTGAGGGGTTAAATGCCGTGGATCGCAGCGCCCTGTCAGAGGCAGGGTGCCGGCAATGTGTTTCTGCCACCGGCTGTAGTTGTATATTAAACGTTAGTTATCGCTGGTTTCGCAGTGGCCACAGCCCCTCCCCTCCTCCTCCCCTCTGTTCTCTCATTGGTGGCAACGGCAGCACCAGCACAGGGGGAAGGGAGGGACTGCTTCCTTCTCCCCGTGCTACTGAGGGAACATGGCCACGCTGAGAGCAGCGCGGCATGTTCTCTGATACTGGGCTGTGCAGTAGCACAGCCTAGTAGCGATAAAAGGCAAATCCCGGTGTATTTCTATAATCAAAAATATTGATTGGGTATTGAAAGTTCGATACCCAAACAACCCTAAACTTTTTGGTCTCAATTCTAAGTGTTATGTTTGGAGGAAACCAGGCACTTCCCACATCATGCTGTGGGGTGTTTTTCAGCAGCTGGGACAGTGAGACTGGTCAGAGTTGAGAAGAAGCTGAATGGAGCAAAAGTACAGAGATATTCCTAATGAAAACCTTATCCAGTGTTCTCCGGACCTGAGACTGGGCTGAAGGTTTACCTTCCAACAAAAATGACCCTAAGCACACAGTCAAGACAATGCAGGATTAGATTAGGGACAACTCTGTGAATGTGGCCCAGCCAGAGCCCTGACTTTAACCCAATCAAGCATCTCTGGAGTGACCTGAAAATGGTTGTCTACCAACGGTCCCCCTCCAACCTGACAGAAGTTGAGATGATCTACAGAGAAGAATGGCAGAAAAATCCCAAAATATAAACCTTGTGTCATCATAATCAAGAAGACTGGAATCTGTAATCGCTGCCAAAGGTGCTTCAACTAAGTCCTGAGTAAAGGGTCTGAATACTTATGTTAATGCAAGATTTTAGTTTTTGCTTTTCAATAAATTAGCTAATTGATGGGGGAAAATTTTAACTTTTTCTTTATTTTAGCACAAGGCCGCAACATAAAATGTAAAAAAAAGTGAAAGGGTCAGAAATGCACTGTAATATCCAGTAATAGTAAGTTATCCTATATCAACTGGATAGAGGATAACTGTTATACTGTAGCCCCACGGATCATGAGAACGGGATTCTGTAAACTTACAACTTAGATTATTCACAGCAGACAACCCCTCTAAAGAGGGCCTTTCACCACAAACTGAAGTGCCGTCTGCAGGCAGAATATTAAAGAGTAGGAGAAGTGAAGCACATTCTGTGTGTAATTGTGTATACTGTGTGTATCTGTCAGTTAAGTTTTATTGAATATTTTTTCCACAAAACTATACATCAATCTGCTCAGCCCCTATAGGTTGCACTCCCTGTGGTGACAGGTCCCCTTTAAAGTTAGATTAAAGTTAGAACACTTCATAATAAACAAGCTTCACCTAAAGGAATGACTGAATATGACAATATGACTGAAAGCATACAGTATGTCAGAAGTAGTGATGATAACTACCTGTAACTAAATAAAATGAGTCTATCCAGGCCCAGGATAGACATCTGCCGTACTAGGCAGATTGCCGGTGGACCAGTCAGTTAGGGGGTTCCCTGACATAATTAAACAGGAACTACTCTAATGGTGCAAACCCTGCAGTAGTAGTGCAGTTCTGAGAAATCTCACAGGTGCTTAACTTCCTAAGAGAATACAGCAACTGCACTGATTAAGTCCAATTCAAGGTTAGGACAGTGCAGGACCTGTGATGATGTAATCACAGATCTGTGGCCCTCTGAAAGTATGGAGGGGAACTGCAAAGGAATACCTTCCTCCAACAGCCTGCCCTGCCATTCTGCAAGACATATGAGAAATGTAAATGGGGACCATGTTGCTGCTGCCAGTATGAGAAGGGTGATCAGAGGGTCAGTTTTACTGCCACTGGGGGAGCGGTCGTCAGTAACCAGGGACAATGCTACTGCCAGTGGGGGAGAGATGGTTAAAGGACAATACCGCTACCAGTAGGGGAGGGGAGGTCAAGGGACAATACCGCTACCAGTGGAGAAGGGGTGGTCCTTTATTGTATTGGTGGTTTACAACGGGTCATGACCAAATAAAGCAAAATTTGCTGCAACATTCATTGCTCATCACTATTTTTACGCTATATCATATGTGGGCCGGTGAGGTCTGTGCGCCAGGGCTGCTTTGTAATCCCAGTCAGTACCAGTCTGTTGGATATGATCATTATTAGTACAACCATATCAGCTAAGCAGTACAATGTTTGTGGATTAGTTTGCTAAAATGGAAAAAAAATGGTTAAATTCTCCAATTTTGTGCTATATTATGGTGAGAATTGCCTTCTTAGGCCAAGCCCTGACATTAAATTACAGGGATGCCCACTAGATTGGGGCCAAATATACTTCAATAAATCTCGGCCTTATTGTAACCTCATGGGTTACCTTGCCAATAGCAACCAATCAGATTCTACCTTTCATTTTCCAAAGGAGCTGTGAATTTTTTTTCCAGTTTTGATAAATTTTTTCACTTTTGATAAATTGTAGACCTTCACAAACATGAACGCTACTTAAATTCTACCATATCAGGAGTCTACTGAACTCTTGACCTGGCTAATATTTACAGCTTTCATTTATGTCCTCTTTGATTCAGTATAAACAGAACTCTTGTTAAAACACCCCATAAAGAGGTGCAGAGGTGTAAATACTGTATCACTTATACTATACTATAAGGAACTCGTTGGATACCTGTAAGACTACAGCTGGTCGTAGTTGTAAAGATTTGTTTCTAATGTACAACCAGTGATGACCCCTCATCATGATAATCATTGTGACAGCCATCAAAATAAACTATTATGTTAAGTGTGTGGTTAGAAAACGAACTGATAATTTTTTCGTAAGTTGTCACATCGGTCAGCTTTGGACACTTCTGTTCTGCCATCCCAATTAGAGATTCTCAGGCTCTGAGTGGCTAACTCAAAAAACTACAGTGGCCCACATTGGCTAGCTATCTTACATCAGTCTAAGGCCTCTTTCACACGGGCATCGCGTGTGAGGGCCAGATAGGAAGCGGGTGCGTCACGGGAAAATGCTAAATTTTAAGCCGTTTTGCACGCGCGTGAGAAAAATCTGCATGTTTGGTACCCAGACCCGAACCCGGACTTCTTCACAGAAGTTTGGGTTTGGGTGGGTGTTCTGTAGATTTTATTTTTTTCCCTTATAACAGGGTTATAAAGGAAAATAATAGCATTTTTAATACAGAATGCATAGTACAATAGTGAAGGAGGGGTTAAAAAAATGAATAAATTAAACTCACCTTAATCCACTTGTTCGCATAGCCCGACTTCTCTTCTTTCTTCTTTTTTGACGAAAAGGACCCGTGGTGACGTCACTGCGCTCATCACATGGTCCATCACATGATCCATCACCAGGGTCTTAAAGACCAAGCTTTGGTCCCTTTTTTCTAAATTTGAACATTAGTCTGCTTTATCTGTTGAAACAACCATACCTGCTCCCTGCCATTCCGTTCCAACTCTCTGAGTCCCTAATTCTGCAGTCTTCTGGTCCCCATCCTGCAAAGTTCCAGATGGATGGGGTCACATGCGATGCTGGGGTCACAAGGCTTTTGGCAACTCATGAAATTAGAGCTTTTTTGTCCCATTCAATTGAATGCAAGCATTTGTAGCCCCTTCAAGCAGCTTATTGGTGGGTGTGCTGGGAGTTGGTCCTCTAACTATCTGATTTTGATGACCTGAGGATAGGTCATCGATATCAGAAAACCAATTTACTAGTAAGTTCACTGTCGCAATCACAAAAGATACCAGTACAGCCGGCCGGCTCAATAGCATTTAACAAGGTTAAAGTGTATGTTGTGACTGCTCTATCCATTTCCAGAATCCAATTGGCTTGCCCGGCCGCTGCTCCCTATACTACTGTGTGTTGTAAACACAGGACTATGCACAGATCTTCATAATACACATAGGATTTTTCCCATGTAACCAAGCCAATCAGGCGCCTACCAGTGGAGATGAGTGAAGTTTTCAAAATTTCTACTTGGACACTTCACTGAATTTTTCTAAATAATTTGCTTTGTTCTGAATTAATTAATCACAAAGCGCATTAATTCAGCTATATCCCAGCCTGCAGGGAGGGTGTATCTTGGTGTATATCACTGTGCATTCCAGCAACATGCATAGCTTTTCCTTTCTGGTAGTGAAACTGTTACTGTGACAGGCAGGTGGGCACCCCAATAACAGTACAATTATATAGCGTATTCACCCCAGTTTGAGAATCAAGACCTAATGGAATTACTTATCTATTAAACATGTTCAATTAGATAGATCTGTGCCCTACATGGGGTTTAATGCAAAGTGGGCTGTCTCCTATTGATCCGTTCAGCCTCAGATTACATAGCCTGCACTGTCACTGCAGTCTCCCTATGCTCTCCCTACAGTGTGTAAAAACTCTCCCTACACTGTCCCTGCACTATCCCTGCAGTCTTCCTATCCAATATTCCACAACTAAAGGCTTTTGAACACTGTCCCTAGTGCTTGTCACTTCTCTCCCTATGTTCAGATCACAGTGAAATTGTGGAGACCAAGCGGGATGAGGCTTTTAAAGGGCTGTGACATCACAGGGGATGGCCTTCTGCTGATTGGCTGGCTGCATAGCATTATAGGTCATATTGCATACCCGGGCTTCTTACTTTCACTTTCTAACACATGTAGCCTCCATTTTAAGAAAAAAAAGACCACAAAAAAAGACCACAAAACGCAAGGAAACTCGGATTAGTTGCGAAACAAATTTTTCTTTAACTTCGCATCAAATTCCACTTCAGATGCTTCGATTAGCTCAAAATTACCCACCAGGAATGGTGGCACTGGAGAATCCTGGGTGTCCTCTTGTATAGGCAAAAAACCCCCGTCACTGGCATGTCAGTTGCAATTCTGGATAATGCTTGAAGTGTGCCCCGGCTGGAAGCACGCTTCTCCTCCTCAAAGCTTGTGCCCTGTACAGAGGATAGAATGACATTACTTGAGCTACAGAATCTCCAAAGGATTAAACTTAATCCAATGCATTTCAGAGAATAGTCAAGTTTCTCTTCCTCAGGGATAAAAGATCCTTGTTTTTCTCCTAATTATATAGGAACATCCAGAATTAAATGGGCTCACATTTAATTCTGGAGCTGCCACAGTAGTATAGGGAGAAGTGGTCAAAAATGCTAGTTGGATTCTGGACATGATATCAGAAAACCACAAACCCCTTTAATACGTTTCCCCACACATGCTATGAGCAGACTTAGATTTTGAACCACAGATTGTAGCCCTTTTCAAATGACAATTTTTGATTGGTGCTGTTTAAGCCAAAACTTGCCCCAACCTATATAATAATGTGAGTATCAGTGAGTTCAGTAAGGTGACAAGAAACTACTATACTAGTTATTTGTTATTCTTAATTTTACACTTTTATTACTTAACCTCCCAGTGTCAGGGTGAAGCAGTGAAAGGTAATTACTATCATTCAATAGATTTTATTTTCTTAACAGGCAATTTAGTACTAAAATAGACATCGGTAAGGATTTATGCAGGGATAATGGGTTGACCTAACATTGTTTATTTGGTGATAAAATGTGTTTTCTGAACAAGAACATCATTTGTGTCATTTTTATCTCTTTCCACAGAGAATCAAGATAGACCTGTAGATGTTTGCATTATTAAGAAGGGCCCCACAATAAATCTTGTGATTGTTATTGCAAGAAGTAACTGAATATTGCATTTCCAAGCAATTTCAAATTGGGCATAGTTTATTTTACATCATAATTATGTTTCAGGTTCATTGCTTAATGCTTTTTATTGTTGATTTGTGTCTGCGGGTTTAGCACAGGCATTTTTGTACTTGTACTTTGTTACAGCCTAGCTTATTAGACCTGTACATGGCCTGAGATGCCCGCTCAACATTTAGAAATGTGTTGTTCATCACTAGCATTATCTCAGGATTGAAAGACATTAATGGTGTTCATGCCGGCCATGGTGATATGTAAAGCTCAAAAGGGCTTTGACTGAAATACATGAAAAGAATGGATGAGCGTTTGATTGATGAACTTTCTATGTGTTAGTTAAAAATGTGTTCTTGTTTCTTTCTTCTTGTTTTATTTTTATATATAGTCTTATTTCTATGCCCTACCTAGCAGTGGTATTTCCATTGGCTTAATCTAGAATGATATGGCAACAATAAAGATGAAAAGATAGCTGTATTGAAATAAAAAATGGGAACTGCTGGCGCCACTATGAGGAAGACTGATCCAACAGAGAGTTAAAAGATGACCTTATTGGTGGACCTTCTCTCCTCAAACCATAAAAATGAGTTGCCTTTGGTGGACATGAAATGTTAGCCCATGGAATAATATGTATGTCCGAATGAGAGCATGAGAGAAATGTCCTTGTGCATGAGCGTGGACATGAGTGGATTAAGATAAATCAGTGCGTGGAAGCAGGCCCATAATTGAGTGCATGGAAAATGGTTCATAAGTGAACAACTGCATGCCTGATTATCTGTATAAACATGAGTAGGTAGATTAACATTTGGGAGGATAAGAGAAATCACATACCAATTGCACTGTGGTCAAAACACAAGTATACATATCATTGCATGGACTTGATATTTAGAGGAGAGGAAAAAGGTTTTCGAAGTAGGAAAAATAATCTAAATGTAAGAAGACTGTGAGGTTCAGAATTTTAAGCTGTTCATGTTGCAACAAAGATTACAGTATAGCTGTTTCTATAAAAAAAATGGGGACGAGGGTGATATGGCAATAACTTTTACTCTGTGATTAAAATCATTGAATATGTTGAAATCCAACACAATTATCCTCATTTTACTCAATATAAACACGTTGGACAACCCCACTAATGTCTTCTGCTCCATGGCATGAAGTGCTCCAAGAGTTACCCAAACATTATGGCTACTAATTACTATGACAATGTAATTCAATAAGGTGATTGTCCACTAATAGCTGCTTTCATTACATGCTCTTTCAATGAAAGAACATTTAGCCACACCATAAATAAATATATTGCAGTCTAGATGTCAGGCTTGGTTTACCCATAGTAATTTTTACTGCAATCTGACATGTTACATCCTAGAGGGAATGCTTATTGTGAGTGGTTAGATTGTTATCCATCCTGCATTATATACTCTTCCAGTATATGCACAACCTAACAATGATGACCAAATCATTTTATATATATATATATATATATATATATATATACAGTATATAGTAAGTATTCGCCTTTCTTTCAGGGGGTCACAACCATAGACTTATTCAAGACACCAGGATTTAGGGGCCAAACTGTTCTTTATTGTGGCACGTCAGAAAAACAAACAAACAAATTAAAAATAAACAGCTTGCCCGTCTGGGCCCTGCCTAAACAGAATCATATCCCTGACTCACCTAAAGCACCGTTCACACACTGTAATCACATGCGGCTTTCTCAGCCTAACAGTCCCGCAGCCTCCAGGCTGTAACAAGTCCAGTACCTTTATGGGGGAGTGTGGCCCAGTAGTACTCCCGACTCTGGCCGTGCAACTCTTGCTCCAGCAGGCATTGCTGGGTCCCCCCAAACTTCGGGCTATCTCCCAGCCTTGTGGACCCTCAGCCTAGCCCGGCTGAGACCACACACACAGATCCTCTGCATATGTAGTGTCTCACTAGGTAAATGTGGGCACTACACAAGGGTAAATTGGGCCACGTGGTTCTCCACCTCCTGTGGAACAGTGGCAGTGCATTTAACAGTCCATTTTAATGTATTCTAATATGCTTTTATATGTATTTTTCCCTGTGATGTGTGTAGCAGGCCTATTAGGGTGTAGTTCATCATCCTAGACACTAGAGGGAGCTAGGGAACCCCTAGTATATATATTTAGGCCCAGACAGGGAGGAATTAGTTTTGTGTAGTCAGGAGTCTGTGGAAAGACAGAAGTGAGAGGGCACCTTAGCCAGAGAGAAGCTGAGGACCTCCTCCTGACATGCAGCTAGACAGCCCAGGCTTCTAGTTGCCACCAGGAGGCTAGTGGATGCAGTCTAGCCTGCCTGAGGACATTGAGACAGAGTTAGCTCAGAAGATTGTTACCAAGAGAAGAGTGTACCTCTTGAGAAACCTGCAGTTCCCACAAAGCAAAGAGCAGATCAGAGCAGAAGAGTATTCCAGCCAACCTGAGAGAAGCTGAAGGGCAGAAGGATTATTTACCTAAAGCAAGGGATATATACCTGAGGAAGTTTTCTACCAAGGATAAAGCCAGCATTAGGGCATACGGGCCTTGGGATTGAGACAGCCAGGAGTTCTGAGGAATAGTGCACAGGATTTCTGAGGAAAAGTTGCAGCCTGGTCTGTAAGTGTTTTTACCCTCTGAGTATCTTGCAAAGAACATTGTACCTGCCATTGATGTTAAAGCCTGCTATTGATTGCTGCTGCCATGTGGAACTGAATTCAGACTGTATAAAGTTAACTGTTTTCAGTAAAGGAAGTTTGGTTCACCTCAACATCGTGTTCCTCACCTATTACTACTATAAATCGGTGTGCCACCGTTACAGGCACTGGCGTCACGAATCTTAAAGGGACCTTGCCCCCGGCACATTAAACATCTGCAACATCCAGGGCACCTAACCCAACATCAGGCCTGGTCCCTATACACCGAGAGTGCCCCAGAAGTCTCCTGTGCCAGCCTCTCCATCACTGCTGTACGCCTGCCCAGGGTCTCCCATAAACTGTGAGTAACCAAGAGCAACCCTTGTTTGCCTATTAACTGTGACCTCTCCATCGCAATACCCTGCAGGCCGGCGTTCTGCACATGTCTCTGTTCCAAATCATTCTCTTGCTGACAGACATTCTAGGAGGTGTTTTATCCCAGCCTGATTAGATCAGGCTTCACTTGGGGATCCCTTCCTACTAGGGAAATTCCAAACCTCCCATCCCATTCTGAATAAAATCCAGCCCTGAATAAGTACTGTAAAGAAAATAGCTTCAGCAACTATATTTATTGAAGTCAGCACCATTCGGGATTTCACCCACCTCAGCCAGTTGAAGAACCTGGGAGAGATATACCCCCTTCAGGGACTTCCCCATGCATTTTACTGTTCATATCGCCACTATATACACTCACCCAAAGAATTATTAGGAACAACTGTTCTATTTCTCATTAATGCGATTATCTAGTCAACCAATCACATGGCAGTTGCTTCAATGCATGTAGGGTTGTGGTCCTGGTCAAGACAATCTCCTGAACTCCAAACTGAATGTCAGAATGGGAAAGAAAGGTGGGCTACAACAGCAGAAGACCCCACCGGGTACCACTCATCTCCACTACAAATAGGAAAAAGAGGCTACAATTTGCACGAGCTCACCAAAATTGGACTGTTGGAGACTGGAAAAATGTTGCATGGTCTGATGAGTCTCGATTTCTGTTGAGACATTCAAATGGTAGAGTCCGAATTTGGCGTAAACAGAATGAGAACATGTATCCATCATGCCTTGTTACCACTGTGCAGGCTGGTGGTGGTGGTGTAATGGTGTGGGGGATGTTTTCTGGGCACACTTTAGGCCCCTTAGTGCCAATTGGCCATCGTTTAAATGCCACGGGCTACCTGAGCATTGTTTCTGACCATGTCCATCCCTTCATGACCACCATGTACCCATCCTCTGATGGCTACTTCCAGCAGGATAATGCACCATGTCACAAAGCTCGAATCATTTCAAATTGGTTTCTTGAACATGACAATGAGTTCACTGTACTAAAATGGCCCCACAGTCACCAGATCTCAACCCAATAGAGCATCTTTGGGATGTGGTGGAACGGGAGCTTCGTGCCCTGGATGTGCATCCCTCAAATCTCCATTAACTGCAAGATGCTATCCTATCAATATGGGCCAACATTTCTAAAGAATGCTATCAGCACCTTGTTGAATCAATGCTACGTAGAATTAAGGCAGTTCTGAAGGCAAAAGGGGGTCCAACACTGTATTAGTATGGTGTTCCTAATAATTCTTTAGGTGAGTGTATATGAATATATATATTAGAAAAAGTAAGACAGCACCAACCTATAAACAATACTGCAGGTGCAAGCTCAAAAGGGCAAGCTTACCCAAAAATCCAGTCCAAAAAATAGAGCAGCACTCCAGGACAATGTGGAAAATAGTGGTTTATTCACCCATTGGTGACGCAACATTTCGGCTCCAACATGTAGGTTTGAGAAAAGCTTCATGTTGGAGCCGAAACGTTGTGTCAACAATGGGTGAATAAACCACAATTTTCCACATTATCCTGGAGTTCTGCTCTATTTTTGGGACTATATATATATATCTATATCTATCTATATATATATATATATATATATATATATACAGTACAGACCAAAAGTTTGGACACCTTCTCATTTAAAGAGTTTTCTTTATTTTCATGACTATGAAAATTGTAGATTCACACTGAAGGCATTAAAACTATGAATTAACACATGTGGAATTATATACATAACAAAAAAGTGTGAAACAACAGAAAATATGTCATATTCTAGGTTCTTCAAAATAGCCACCTTTTGCTTTGATTACTGCTTTGCACACTCTTGGCATTCTCTTGATGAGCTTCAAGAGGTAGTCACCAGAAATGGTTTTCACTTTACAGGTGTGCCCTGTCAGGTTTAATAAGTGGGATTTCTTGCCTTATAAATAGGGTTGGGACCATCAGTTGCGTTGTGGAGAAGTCAGGTGGATACACAGCTGATAGTCCTACTGAATAGACTGTTAGAATTTGTATTATGGCAAGAAAAAAGCAGCTAAGTCAAGAAAAACTAGTGGCCATCATTACTTTAAGAAATGAAGGTCAGTCAGTCCGAAAAATTGGGAAAACTTTGAAAGTGTCCCCAAGTGCAGTCACAAAAACCATCAAGCGCTACAAAGAAACTGGCTCACATGCGGACCGCCCCAGGAAAGGAAGACCAAGAGTCACCTCTGCTGCGGAGGATAAGTTCATCCGAGTCACCAGCCTCAGAAATCGCAGGTTAACAGCAGCTCAGATTAGAGACCAGGTCAATGCCACACAGAGTTCTAGCAGCAGACACATCTCTAGAACAACTGTTAAGAGGAGACTGTGTGAATCAGGCCTTCATGGTAGAATATCTGCTAGGAAACCACTGCTAAGGACAGGCAACAAGCATAAGAGACTTGTTTGGGCTAAAGAACACAAGGAATGGACATTAGACCAGTGGAAATCTGTGCTTTGGTCTGATGAGTCCAAATTTGAGATTTTTGGTTCCAACCACCATGTCTTTGTGCGACGCAGAAAAGGTGAACGGATGGACTCTACATGCCTGGTTCCCACCGTGAAGCATGGAGGAGGAGGTGTGATGGTGTGGGGGTGCTTTGCTGGTGACACTGTTGGGGATTTATTCAAAATTGAAGGCATACTGAACCAGCATGGCTACCGCAGCATCTTGCAGCGCCATGCTATTCCATCCGGTTTGCATTTAGTTGGACCATCATTTATTTTTCAACAGGACAATGACCCCAAACACACCTCCAGGCTGTGTAAGGGCTATTTGACCATGAAGGAGAGTGATGGGGTGCTGCGCCAGATGACCTGGCCTCCACAGTCACCGGACCTGAACCCAATTGAGATGGTTTGGGGTGAGCTGGACCGCAGAGTGAAGGCAAAAGGGCCAACAAGTGCTAAGCATCTCTGGGAACTCCTTCAAGACTGTTGGAAGACCATTTCAGGTGACTACCTCTTGAAGCTCGTCAAGAGAATCCCAAGAGTGTGCAAAGCAGCAATCAAAGCAAAAGGTGGCTACTTTGAAGAACCTAGAATATGACATATTTTCAGTTGTTTCACACTTTTTTGTTATGTATATAATTCCACATGTGTTAATTCATAGTTTTGATGCCTTCAGTGTGAATCTACAATTTTCATAGTCATGAAAATAAAGAAAACTCTTTGAATGAGAAGGTGTGTCCAAACATTTGGTCTGTACTGTATATATACACTCACCTAAAGAATTATAAGGAACACCATACTAATACGGTGTTGGACCCCCTTTTGCCTTCAGAACTGCCTTAATTCTACGTAGCATTGATTCAACAAGGTGCTGATAGCATTCTTTAGAAATGTTTGCCCATATTAATAGGATAGCATCTTGCAGTTGATGGAGATTTGAGGGATGCACATCCAGGGCACGAAGCTCCCGTTCCACCACATCCCAAAGATGCTCTATTGGGTTGAGATCTGGTGACTGTGGGGGCCATTTTAGTACAGTGAACTCATTGTCATGTTCAAGAAACCAATTTGAAATGATTCGAGCTTTGTGACATGGTGCATTATCCTGCTGAAAGTAGCCATCAGAGGATGGGTACATGGTGGTCATGAAGGGATGGACATGGTCAGAAACAATGCTCAGGTAGCCCGTGGCATTTAAACGATGGTCAATTGGCACTAAGGGACCTAAAGTGTGCCCAGAAAAAAATCCCCACACCATTACACCACCACCACCAGCCTGCACAGTGGTAACAAGGCATGATGGATACATGTTCTCATTCTGTTTACGCCAAATTCGGACTCTACAATTTGAATGTCTCAACAGAAATCGAGACTCATCAGACCAGGCAACATTTTTCCAGTCTCCAACAGTCCAATTTTGGTGAGCTTGTGCAGTTTGTAGCCTCTTTTTCCTATTTGTAGTGGAGATGAGTGGTATCTGGTGGGGTCTTCTGCTGTTGTAGCCCATCCTCCTTAAGGTTGTGCGTGTTGTGGCTTCACAAATGCTTTGCTGCATACCTCGGTTGTAATGAGTGGTTATTTCAGTCAACATTGCTCTTCTATCAGCTTGAATCAGTCAGCCCATTCTTCTCTGACCTCTAGCATCAACAAGGCATTTTTTCCCACAGGACTGCCGCATACTGGATGTTTTTCCCTTTTCACACCATTCTTTGTAAACCCTAGAAATGGTTGTGCGTGAAAATCCCAGTAACTGAGCAGATTGTGAAATACTCAGACCGGCCCGTCTGGCACCAACAACCTTGCCACGCTCAAAATTGCTTAAATCACCTTTGTCCCATTCTGACATTCAGTTTGGAGTTCAGGAGATTGTCTTGACCAGGACCACAACCCTACATGCATTGAAGCAACTGCCATGTGATTGGTTGACTAGATAATTGCATTAATGAGAAATAGAACAGGTGTTCCTAATAATTCTTTGGGTAAGTGTATATATATATATATATATATATATATATATATATATATAAATTTTCTTGAGTGATCCTACCATTACAGGGCTTAATATTATGATTTTTGAGCGTAATGCCTTGGTATAGGAGTGCCTGGGGCAAATTAATGTGTAACTGAATGTATTTTCCTTATAGATGAGTTCAGTAAGAACTATCTATGCAGCAATCTTGCTAAAAATAAACATCTCATTTACAACACTTTCATCAAGAAAGAATGTTACTCGATGTGATTTCTTATTCTCTCCAAGGCATCGAAGATTATAGATTTTACAGGAATAGAAAAATAAGTACAATTTGTGAAGATAGCTGATTATTGCAACATAAGAGTGCACATTTATTAGCATGCATAATGTATTTTACAGAATACTTTCCTGCAAGAAGTCTTTTGTTTCTAAATCAGTGTTGATGTTCATTGGAATCCATTACATTAAAGCTCAGCACATTAAATGCAAATTGCACTACCTTTTTAATACATTAATATGTATGTGTGTATAAATGTATGTAGTATCCACAGATCAAGATTGAACTCCCCAACAGTCATGGCAATTACACCAAATATATATATTTCCAATGTTTATACAGCACCATATTACATAGGGCGTATTAGAGATGACCGAAGTTTTTAAAGTTTCGATTCAGACGATTGGCTGAACTTCATCAAGAAATTCAATTCGTTCTGAATAAATTCATAATGAAATGCGATTAATCTGGTATACCCAGGCCCCTCTGCCTAATCATATTCACCCATTGGTGGTCCAATCTCAGTGTGAAGGATTGGAACTTAGGCTACTTTCACACCTGCGTTTAGTTGCGGATCCGTCTGGTATCTGCACAGACGGATCCGCACCTATAATGCAAACTCTTAGATCCGTTCAGAACGGATCCGTTTGCATTACCATGAACAAAAAAAAAAACATTTATTTAATTTTTTTTTTTGTTCATGATAATGCAAACGGATCCGTTTAGACTTTACATTGAAAGTCAATGGGGGACGGATCCGTTTGAAAATTGAGCCATACTGTGTCAACTTCAAACGGATTCGTCCCCATTGACTTACATTGTAAGTCTGGACGGATCCGTTTGCCTCCGCACGGCCAGGCGGACACCTGAACGCTGCAAGCAGCGTTCGGGTGTCCGCCTGCTGAGCGGAGCGGAGGCCAAACGGTGCCAGACTGATGCATTCTGAGCGGATCCACTCAGAATGCATTAGGGCTGTACGGATCCGTTCGGGGCTGCTTGTGAGAGCCTTCAAACGGAACTCACAAGCGGAGCCCCGAACGCTAGTGTGAAAGTAGCCTTAACTTGCAGGGACAGTACAGGGAGAGTGCAGGGAGAAGGTATGGCCACATCCATTATGTTCTAGCACAACCACATTCATAGTTAATCCGTTCTGTAGGTTTTGTGCTGTCAGTATTACAGGTATGTGTAATTTATCACTGCCTACATCACTGTGCAAGGCACCAAGATTCATAGCTAATCCCTTCTGTTAGCTGTCGAATTACTGTTCGTCAGTATTACAGGTCAATAAAAGCATCAGGTCTAATTTATTGCAGTGGACTTAACTGTGCAGTTGTCAGCGGCAGTAACAGTGTGCAACAAGATTCATAATCTCTTCTGTTAAACATAAACAAAAGCATTTTAAAAAAGTGCACGCCCCTGCAGGAGCTGCATCGAAAAAATGGCTCCTTAGTGGAACAAAATAAAGAAATAGAGGCTTTGCCAATAAAGTAATGGAGAATTATATATATTTTTTTAAATGCATGTTGTGGTAGGCCAAACACATGCTTTTTAATCCCTTCTGTTAGCTGTAGAACCACTCTGAGTCAGTATTACAGGTCAATGTTAGTGTCGGGTATAATTTTTTGCCATGAAGTGAAAAAATAAAAGTTTAAATCACCACCCTTTCCCAATTTTACATATAAAAATAAATAAACAAAAAAAACACATATTAGGTATTGCCTCGTTCGAAAATATCTGAACTATTAAAATATTAATACATGTTTCATGTGCGCTGATCGCTGTAATGGAAAAAAAAAATCATAGTAAGGACGTTATGACAATTTCAGCGCACAGTGAACACCATGATGCCCAAACCATCAAAACCTTGACAGAATTGTAATTATTATTTTTTTATTTAACCCCACAAAGATTTTTTTCCCATTTTCCAATAACAGACATGGTAAATGGAATGGTGCTAATAAATAGTACAACATATCCCCCATAAAATAAGCCCTCATATGGCTATATGAATAAAAAAAATAAAAGGTTATGGCTATTGGAATGTTGGGAAGAAAAAAGGAAAATGCAAAAACAAAAAAGGGCCCCGTAATATAAAGAATATAAACAATGAAGAACTTTCAAAAACGGACTGAGAATAAATATAAAAAATCACACATTAAAATTTTAAATGGCTCTTTTCTGTCAAATGGAAAACTACTGAGAGAACAGAAATAATTTTTAACACTATAGACATTTTTCTCTTAAAAAATAAAATAAAAATCGAAGTGTAAAATCGAAAACTATAAGGCCCCTTTCACACGAGCGAGTTTTCCGCGCGGGTGCAATGCGTGACGTGAACGCGATGCACCCGCACTGAATCCTGACCCATTCATTTCAATGGGTCTGTGTACATGAGCGTTGTTTTTCACGCATCAGTTCTGCGTTGCGTGACAATCGCAGCATGTTCTATATTCTGCGTTTTTCACGCAATGCAGGCCCCATAGAAGTGAATGGGACTGCGTGAAACACGCAGTGCATGCAGATTTAATGCGTTGCGTTGCGTTTCAATTTATAAAAGGATGTGACTTAGCAGCTGGGCTGTCACATGACCCAGGAAGTTAGCTGACTGCTGATCTGAGCGTTTTTTAAAGTCTGGAGCAGATCCAAACATTTGTCCCAGCCCCTGCCGTTCTATTTTGGCTACCATGCCTAAAATCCCCAGACCACTTGATGTGGAGAGAATGATTATCCTGGTGCAGGATAGGCCCTGCATTTGGGACACACGTTCCGCGGAGTACCACGACCGCTACAAAAAGGATGCTGCCTGGCAGGAGGTTACACAGGAGCTTTTTTCAAATGTGTGGGGCAAGACGTCGGAAAAGAATCGTCATGCTTTAGGTAAGTTAAAATTGTAATCTAATGTCGTATCCTGTAGTATGTGTCCTAGTACATGTCGTATCCTGTAGTATGTGTCCTAGTACATGTCGTATCCTGTAGTATGTGTCCTAGTACATGTTGTATCCTGTAGTATGTGGCCTAGTACATGTCGTATCCTGTAGTATGTGTCCTAGTACATGTCGTATCCTGTAGTATGTGTCCTAGTACATGTTGTATCCTGTAGTATGTGGCCTAGTACATGTCGTATTCTGTAGTATGTGGCCTAGTACATGTCGTATCCTGTAGTATGTGGCCTAGTACATGTCGTATCCTGTAGTATGTGTCCTAGTACATGTCAAACAGTACAGAGAATGTTAATATTTTCTTTCTTATATTTTCACATTTTAGTTGACAAGGTTAAAAACCGATGGCGGAGCTGCAGAGATCAGTTCCGAAAGGAAATGGTACATAGCCGCAGTGGGTCTGGCCTCTCAAAGAAGCGGCCATATATGTATAAGGAGCAGCTTATGTTTCTGCGTGCCATCATGGATTTGCGTCCGTAAGTAATATTTTCATAATCTACAAATGATGTTATAGTAATGTGAATAATATGATGTTATGTATATAAAAGCTAACTATATTTGAGCCTTCAATGCAATTTTGATGTAGGCTTGGTGTATATGAAATATTTGTAATAATATCCCGTCTGTCATGTGTATGCGCCTATATATTTTTTGGGCAGATTGGATCCCAAAGTGCTAAATGTATTTTTCATATAATGGTATGGATTCTTTCAAACTTGTGTCAAGTATAGCTGGCCTTAAGTTGCCAATAGCAACCAGTATCATTCTTTTATTTTGTTATTTTTGGATTTTGGATAAATTAACGGAGGAATGTCCGAGAAACACATGACACCCATTTAATAACTGTTCACTAATGTTTTTCCACCTTTTTTAATAGAACGGAGGACAACCTTGAGGAGGACGTGGAGGAGCCTTTGAGCAGCGCTCCAGTGCCTGTGAGGCAGAAGGGCCATCCTCGCAACCTCCTACTGATGTGGAAGAAGGGAGAACATCCAGTGCATCACAAGTGACTGCTCCCCCTCCTGTGGAAGTTGAGGCAGCATTGGCAGGCCACACACGCCGAAAGAGACCAGCCCAGCCTGTGGACACCTCTGTCAACCTGCAGGTGCTTGAGTACCTCAATCGTGCTCGCCATGAGGACACTTTTGACCTGTATGCAAGGAGTCTGGCCACCCACTTTCGAAATCTGCCTGTAGAACGATACTTTCAGATCCAATCTGTAATTAGTATTGCTCTGGAGGCAGCCACTCCTCCTAATGATCCTTCGGATCTTTTTAGGGCCTGTGAGTACTGGCGGTTATATGGCAACACCAGTGGGCCTGTGCCAAGGCCACCTCCGCAAATATACCCACAGCCATCCCAATACCCTCCACAAGGGCAACACTATGGCCCCCCACCTCAGCACTATGGGCTTACATACAGTGGAGAGGCCGCTTACCGGCAACCGGGCCCCTCATCTTCCCAAAGTATGCCAGCGCCACAGCCAGGTCCCTCCTCACGTGCCACTTACCATGGCCCACAGTATGAGGCAGGCACATCCTCGCCCACACGTTTTGTTCAGTTATAATTTGTTTTTGTGTATTTTATTTAGTTATGTTGGCCAGGACAGGAGGTCCTATCAGCAAACAAAAAAAAGATGAAACAGATAATCTTTATTAAACACGTTTATTTTGGATTATTTACCTGTCTGCTTTTTCTTAATGAACACTTTATTATTTAACGTTATTGTTTACAGACTCATTCCACATCTCCCTCGGGATACTTTTTATTATCATACATTACACACAATGTACACTATGGATGTATTGGAATGTGTTTTACAGTATTGAAATAACTATACCCTTTATTTCAAGTACACAAGGCCAAATATGTTCTTTATTCCACATCTTAAAAAAACATGTCCGTCATTAAAATATCATGTACTACAATGTACACACTTTTATATTAACATTACATTAATAATATGTAGTAAAGTAGCCACAATACTCCTACAAGAGAAAAAAAACATAGTCTCCTGGGACATCGCAGAGAATATCAGATAGCAATGAGCAGGGATGGGCAAAGTGCGGCTCTCCAGCTGTTGCAGAACTCCAACTCCGAGCCTGCCAAGACTGCCTACAGCTTTTAGCCTACAGCAGGTAATGGTTGGAGCAGGATTTTAGCCACAGCTGTAGAGCCACACTTTTTCCAACACTGGACTATAGACACGTGAGTGCATCTGACAGGTGTTTCGGTGTTTATTTTCTGGTGGTTGTGGGGCGGATCACACCTCTACACAGATGGTGCTTGGTGTCTATGAAGAGGCCCACTTTCCTTTCGCCTCTCAGGGTGTATTTAGCTCAGCATATTCACCTTATCGCCAGTCCAATAATGGTTGTTTGGGTATCCTGTGCGCCCCGCTCATCTGAAGCTAAAAGTTCTCCTGATTTTCAAAGTTGGGTTTTGCCTCGGTCTCAGGGAGACGAAGGGCCTTTCACGGTGAATGGTAAGGGATAGTTCATCCCCTGCTCTCTATATTTGGCCTTGGGACAGTATGAGCAGGGAATAGGTTCCAGCGTATGAGTTTGCACACCATGAGGACTTGCTCATACTGTCACCTGTCATGGCGAGGCTCCCACCTGAATTGAAGTTCACCTTTCACTCTTCACTAGATTTGAGCCATAGTGTGTGTACTTGGTCATGTTTGTTTATTTGTTGTTCCCCTTAACCACAATTACCGTTATATTGATGATTTCCCAAATATAACACATCACATTGCTCGGTTCCTATTAATGAGGTATTAGTCCATATTTCACAGACATTTATAATAAACATATTGTGGAGAAATATCAATAGAATATCAGCTATTGGTATGTTTTGCACATTCTGATAAATCTCCCCCGGATGTCTGCCAAATATGTAAGCTCGCAACCCACGTCAAGGGTCCTCATTGTCTTGACGTGGGTTGCGAGCTTACATATTTGGCAGACATCCGGGGGAGATTTAGTCCCTAACTACAAAAATATGAACAAACTAACTAAAAAAAATATCCATCCAGGATGTATCCACTCTATGTAGTCATCTTGAGTGAAATTCAAAATAAATTTAGGTATCACTACGGGAAGATTGCTGGGAAGTAAAAGGAAAAGAACCTGCTGGAGAAGAAAAATAATCAGCAAATAATTCCCTCACCCTCAGTCCTGCTGAACCAGCTCTTCCGAGTTGAGAGGGCTCTCCATGGTCTGGTGCTGTAAAGGCTTGGGTATCTTCACCCTGAGTAGCCTCATATATCCGAATGTAATTATGGAGGACTACACATGCTTTAATGACTGTGTTAAAATTTTGCGGGGCCATCTGGATGGCAGAAAGAAATATACGCCATTTGCTGGCTAAGATCCCGAAGGCACACTCCACATATCTTCGGCCACGGCTTAGGCGATAATTGAAGGTTTGCCTTTTCGCGTCCAATCCTCGCCTAGGAAAAGGACGCATGAGGTTTGGAGAGAGTGCAAACCCCTCATCGCCAACTACGACAAAGGGTGCAGGTGGTCCAGAGGATCCAGGAAGAGGAGCTGGCTGTGGAATGTCCAGTTGGTTGGTCTGAAGCCACCGACTCATTCTGGAAGCCCGGAAGATGCGAGCATCTGCCGAACTTCCATAGGCCCCGATATCTACAATTATAAACCTGTAGTTTGTGTCAACCAAGGCCAACAAAACTACAGAGAAAAACTGCTTATAATTATAGAATCGGGACCCTGAGTTCGGTGGCTTCTTCACCCGTATGTGCTTCCCGTCAAGGGCACCAATACAGTTGGGAAATTGTGCCCTCTCCAGGAAGCCCTGGGCAATATTTAGCCACTGCTGCCTTGTTGGTTGTGGCAGCACGGCAGCTCTCAGACGCAACCAAATAGTGGCACAGGTTCCCCTTACTATGCCAGCTATGGTTGAGGTCCCCATGCGAAACTCGAAGTGGAGTGAGGTAAAAGAATTCCCCGTGGCCAAAAATCTGTAGGGAAACAAAAAAAAAAATAAAGTATTAAAACACTGTAACCATACTCTCTTTTAGGGCTCAGGCACACAAACTTGTGCTGGCCGTTATGTGCATTGGGGACATTTTCGGCCCTAAATGCATGGCAGCATCCGTGCGCATGCCGCAGACAGATCCAGACCCATTGAACTTGAAGGGGTATGTGATCTGTGTACGCCCCCAAAAAGTGGTGCATGCACTAGTTTTTGCCGGGGCTGAGGCACGTACTGAAAACATCATCTCTAAATCCACAATAATTTACTTTTATGTCTTTATAACTACACAGTATTTTACCTACCGGAGAGTAATTATGAGCCGTTCCTCTGCAGAAACACAACGCCGCATGTTGGTGTCCATGAAGGTCAACCCAGGCCTCAACTCCGCCAAAAGCCGATCAAATGTGGAAATGGACATTCGGCAGTAAGCAAAAAATTTTGCAGGGTGCGCACGAAGGTCAGAATACAGGCTGGCAAACTGACCTTTACTAGCCCTCTGCGCCATAATCGGATGAACCCACATTCTTTTCCTCTGCGGTTCCTCCTCAATACTTTCTCTCTGCTCCCCAAAGCAACGGGATACCAGCCAGTGCAAAAGCACATGGTCAGTATATGATACGGAGAAAGTAGACATCCTGCTAAGGAACAAAATCAAACACACAACAGCTTCTATCCACACAAAATGGAGCTTTCCCAAAAAGAAGAGCATGCTGGGGGTATTTATAGGTCTGGATAATAAACAGGTGACTCAAAAGGACGGTTGCGTTTTTTTTTTAACGCGCGGAAAAAACGCAGCCAATCCGCATGTCACCTGCGTGGAAAAAACACAAACATGGAATGCAATCGCTGTGAAAACTGACTTGTTTTTGTGTCAAAATCGCACCATTTTCCCTGAACACATCCGGCCCAAAACCGCAACGCCCGTGTGAAAGAGGCCTAAATATATATACTATGAACCGGATGGTATTTTGTTTTAAAAATTTATTAGGGCTAAAACCAGATGGGCTGACCATAGTGGGTGGATCAAACATGGCCACGGGATTATTGCCATAAGGAACAGGAGCCTGAAAACTAGTAGCTGCCATGTAATATGTTAGCCAAACAGGGGCTGTTGCTGGTATGGGGTTTGGCTGGTTAGGTGCCTGGCACAAATTATTGCTGTTGTGACCTGCAATCTCCTGAAAATGCCCCTTTGTATGAGAATGACATAAAGGGGCCACATTAGGCCAATAGTTGAACAATATATACACGTTAAACTAATAATTTAAGTTATATTTACCTTTAACCCTTGCAACCTGAAACTACATATGAAGAGTACCTCATGGTGCAGCAGGTGACCGGCAGTTGGATCCAATGAACTAATAAAAGAGGAGGCATGAGGCTTTCCCGGAGTAACACAAGAAGAAAGTCCCCAGAGATTAACTGTAAATGTGTCAGCAGTTCAACAAGATGCAGACGGTGATATATTAGACCGCCTTTTAATACTCCGGCACAACGAAACTTCAGAAAATTTAACTGGAGTTGTACTTTGTGAAAACGTTTCATGTCATAGCGACATATCATTTTTTTTTATCGGTGACGGTTTGAGTGCTGAGACATCTGCTGTTCACTAGAAATGAGGTGAGAGAAGTGCTCACATATTCAATTTGATTAAATTTGTATTGCCATTATACCAGTGTTATCAGTGATTGATAGCATTCCCTGTGTAAGTGTGTATACATATATATCTGTCAGTCACTGATAGATGTACACAGGGGAGATGTTAACAGCGATTGATAGTATGCTCTGTGTAAGTGCGTATACATAAATATTTGTCAGTCACTGATAGTTGTACTCAGAGAGATGTTATCAGTAATTGATATCATTCCCTGTGTATACATATTGTAGGAGAGTCCCCGGGATAATAATGGACGGACGATACGTGCCACCAGAGGTCCTGGCCTCGGTGGAGTAAGAACCGGATCATTTCGGTTACAGCGGCGAATGCTGCTGGCGCAGCGTGTCCGGGCCGGTTCTTACTGGGAACAGGTAAGGAGCAGGGTTGGTGCCTGTTACCCACGGCCAGCCAATGTTTTTGGTGGAGCTGGGCCTTTGAAGAACCCAGCCTGCTGAAGATGGGGGGTGTGGTGTGTCTTGCTCTGCTGGAGATTTCCACAGACAGAGTCAGTGCTGGTGAAGGAGAGTCTGGGCGCAGCACACATTGAAGGATAGCTCTGGGACCTGTGGTGCTACTAGCCAAAGGGGCTCTGGCCTGAGGGAGACAAAGGCAGGTAGCCTAGGAGCCTGCAGGACCGGTGTGGTCTGTCCAGAAACAAGGTGACTCAAACCTGCTGTTTATTTTCTATGGAAGGACTTTTGTTCTATGCACTATGTGGATATGCACCTGTGTGGTCTGCACATTGCCTGTTATGCCTTTGGTGTGAATAAAGTCACGGTGTATCACAAAGACTGTCTGTGATTGCCTCAATACTGCCGTCGCTATCGTAGCCTTCCACAAGCACATCCCCACAATATATAGCTGTCAATCACTGATAGCTGTACACAGGGGAGGTGTTATCAATGACAGGTAGAATTCTCTGTGTAAATGTGTATACAGAGGTAGCTGTTAGTCACTGATAGCTGTACACAGGGACATGTAATCAGTGACTGATAGCATTCCATGTGTAAGTGTGTATACAGAGGTAGCTGTCAGTCACTGATAGCTGTACACAGGGGAGGTGTTATCAGTGATTGATAGCATTCTCTGTGTAAGTGTGGATACAGAAATAGCTGTCAGTCACTGATAGCTGTACACAGGGAAGGTATTATCCGTGATTGATAGCATTCTCTGTGTAAGTGTGTATACAGAGAGAGCTGTCAGTCACTGATAGCTGTGCACAAGGGAAGTGTTATCAGTGACTTATAGTAATCTCTGTGTAAGTGTATATACAGAAGTAGCTGTCAGTCACTGATAGTTGAACATGGGGGAGGTATTATTAGTGATTGATAGTATACTCTGTTTTAGTGTGTATATATAGATAGCTGCCAGTCACTGATAGTTATACACAGGGAGGTGTTATGAGTGATTGATAGCAATCTCTGTATAAGTGTGTATACTTAGAGAGCTGTCAGACACTGATAGCTGTACATAGAGGAGGTGTTATCAGGGATTGATAGTATTCTCTGTGTAGGTGTGTATACATAGAGCAGTCAGTCACTGATAGCTGTACACAGGGAAGGTGTTATCATTGATTGAAAGTATTCTCTGTGTAAATATGTATACATAGATAGATGTCAGTCACTGATAGTATTCTCTGTATAAGTGTGTATACATAGGTGGCTGTTTATAGGGTGGTCTTAAGTATGAAAAGTAAAGTTCTAAATGTATAAAGTACAGGTTTTACCGAATCTTTCCCCAGAACTCAATATAATAATCTGCTCAGCTCCTCCGGCTTTATAACATGCTGTCTGCAGACTGCATTGCATATTGTGGCAACAGCCCCTCTTTAAAGGGTAACTAAAACTTGTCTGACAAATGAAAGTGCAGAATCACCTTCAGAGAGCTCTGCTTCTTTGACTTTTACCGGCTTTGCTCAGCTTTTCTAGGTTGTCATGTATGAAACCGACATGCTCTCTGTTGACCAGTAATCAACATACTTGAAAAGCCTAGCAAAGTTGATGACAGCCAAAGGGGTTCTGAGCAGCACTTATGAACAGTAATTTTCTGAAGCGGTTTATATATTGATGGCCTAATAGGATGACAAGTGAACAATGTTATTGATTAAATGATCAAAAAAGTTGAGTGACCACACATATTCAGATGGAAAATTACTATTTCTATCATTTCTGCAAGAATGAGTGACTCTCCAGTTCAAGAAAATAAAAATCACCTAACAGATGACCTCCTTTTAAAAAAAACCTTTTTTAGTTTCAGATCTACCAATTCTCGACGGATGGCTGTACCACTTCTTGTACCATCTGATGCCCACTGTACATCCGTAGCCCAAGACACTTCCTACTTGTCCAACACTGTTGTCGTGAGCAGTGCTGGCTGATCCGAGGGCAGCAGGAAGTGTTTTAGGCTACCAAATGCAGAGTATGCATCAGATAGTCTGAGAGGCGGTGTAACCATCTTTAATTATAGCTTGGAAATGTATGGATCTGCAGCTAAGAAGAGGAAAAGGAAGCCGCAAGGTAAGTATTGTGTTTGTTCCACGGTTAATGTGTGTGATTTTTTTTCTTGAAATGGAGGGTTACACTAATGAACAGAACTATATTACTAGTTACTACGTGTTTTTGGTTATTGTTTACTTTGTTTTGGCCTTAAGATAAAGCAATATCTCAACAATTACAAATTCAATACAGAAAAGGTGAATTAAATGAAGGTGGTGCTGCTTCAAGAGCAACTATAGGGAGAATCAATAAAATAAATTCAGCTTTTACTGTCGAAGTGTATTACAATAGGTTCTATATGGAATAATACAAGTACTTGGGAACTGTTCCCTTCGCCTTTTGTGAATGACTGTTACAAAATGCCCCTAAATTAACATATTCATTAGCAAACTAGCATACCGACAATAAGGTTAGTGAGTCACAGCATACAGAGTTATTATTTGTAATTAAGGTTTTTCTAACCTTCCAATAACACAAATCAAGCTTAGGTTGCCCTTATAATCATGTTACTAAATCGGGCCCTTTAAAGATGCTCTGTTATCCAGATCAACCCTACCCTATCAGGCATGGGTATAACTTTAAAAGTTCATATTTCCCTGGAACCGTAGTACTGACAGACATAAGAAAGGTATCATTTTACGCAGCTGAATTAGTCCTACCAGCCTGGAAGGATAGATACGGGTGACAGAGCCTTTTTAAATAAGATTTGGCTATATACAGTACAGACCAAAAGTTTGGACACACCTTCTCATTCAGAGTTTATTTTTTTTCTCATGACTATGAAAATTGTAGATTCACAGTGAAGGCATCAAAACTATGAATTAGTTTGTAAAATATTTTATTGTACATAAAATCAAGAATGTCTTCATCTGTATACATGCGTTACATTAATATTCGTCACACACAGTGCGACACAGAGTAAGACATTTACATGGACAAATTGCAATTGTTTTACACATCAATGGAAAAAACAATAACAGTAACAAGCGACAAATGACAGCTTATACATTTTTACTTAGCAACCTAATAGCGAGTTCAAACTAGGTCCCAGCACCCAATGACACGCTAAATTACAGCCAATAACCAAAACTATGAATTAACACATGTGGAATTATATGCATAACAAAAAAGTGTGAAACAACTGAAAATATGTAATATTCTAGGTTCTTCAAAGTAGCCACCTTTTGCTTTGATTACTGCTTTGCACACTCTTGGCATTCTCTTGATGAGCTTCAAGAGGTAGTCACCTGAAATGGTCTTCCAACTGTCTTGAAGGAGTTCCCAGAGATGATTAGCACTTGTTGGCCCTTTTGCCTTCACTCTGCGGTCCAGCTCACCCCAAACCATCTCGTTTGGGTTCAGGTCCGGTGACTGTGGAGGCCAGGTCATCTGGCGCAGCACCCCATCACTCTCCTTCATGGTCAAATAGCCCTTACACAGCCTGGAGGTGTGTTTGGGGTCATTGTCCTGTTGAAAAATAAATGATGGTCCAACTAAATGCAAACCGGATGGAATAGCATGGCGCTGCAAGATGCTGTGGTAGCCATGCTGGTTCAGTATGCCTTAAATTTTGAATACATTCCCAACAGTGTCACCACCAAAGCACCCCCACACCATCACACCTCCTCCTCCATTGTTCACGGTGGGAACCAGGCATGTAGAGTCCATCCGTTCACCTTTTCTGCATCGCACAAAGACACGGTGGTTGGAACCAAAGATCTCAAATTTGGACTCATCAGACCAAAGCACTGATTTCCACTTGTCTAATGTCCATTCCTTGTGTTCTTTAGCCCAAACAAGTCTCTTCTGCTTGTTGCCTGTCCTTAGCAGTGGTTTCCTAGCAGATATTATACCATGAAGACCTGATTCACACAGTCTCCTCTTAACAGTTGTTCTAGAGATGTGTCTGCTGCTAAAACTCTGTGTGGCATTGACCTAATCTGAGCTGCTGTTAACCTGCGATTTCGGAGGCTGGTGACTCATATGAACTTATCCTCCGCAGCAGAGGTGACTCTTGGTCTTCCTTTACTGGGGCGGTCCGCATGTGAGCCAGTTTCTTTGTAGCGCTTGATGGTTTTTGTGACTGCACTTGGGGACTCTTTCAAAGTTTTCCCAATTTTTCGGACTGACTGACCTTCATTTCTTAAAGTAATGATGGCCACTCGTTTTTCTTTACTTAGCTGCTTTTTTCTTGCCATAATACAAATTCTAACAGTCTATTCAGTAGGACTATCAGCTGTGTATCCACCTGACTTCTCCACAACGCAACTGATGGTCCCAACCCCATTTATAAGGCAAGAAATCCCACTTATTAAACCTGACAAGGCACACCTGTGAAGTGAAAACCATTTCTGGTGACTACCTCTTGAAGCTCATCAAGAGAATGCCAAGAGTGTGCAAAGCAGTAATCAAAGCAAAAGGTGGCTACTTTGAAGAACCTAGAATATGACATATTTTTAGTTGCTTCACACTTTTTTGTTATGTATATAATTCCACATGTGTTAATTTATAGTTTTAATGCCTTCAGTGTGAATCTACAATTTTCATAGTCATGAAAATAAAGAAAACTCTTTGAATGAGAAGGTGTGTCCAAGCTTTTGGTCTGTACTGTATATGGCATAAAGAGGACATGTCACCACTCTAGACATATTTGGTTTAATGAACACATTATATTTCCCCTAAAATAATCATCTTTCCTTATAACTTCTGAGGAGTGTGCACAAGTAGCTTCTTCTCACTTCCTCAGCTAACACTAGACTGAACAAGAGCTGTACCTAGGTCAATCTCTTACCCTCCTACAAGGTTAAAGTTCAGATTGTTATCCCAGACTGATCCATACAAGACTATGAGGGTACAATACAACACATCAAAATATTACATTAATTATCAATCAAGAATTTTGCTAGTACCCTATTCTCGACTACTTCACAATCTTACAGGCAGCAATATCCTTGCCTGTGAAGCCATTTTATTGCAAAGCAATGATGACTGCATGTTTCCTTTGAGGTAACCATGGTTAACAGAAGAAGACAACTATTACAAGTAACCCCCCCTTAAAGCAACCAGTCTGTTCTTGTAATTTAATCAGCATGACAGAGTGATTAGCTGCCTTGTTCTCATTAACACTTTCTCCTGAGCTAACGAGAAGATCACTGAAATTATGTTAGTAAGTCATTTTGTGGCATGGATGAAATGCAGTGGAAATAGGAACTTTGTAATTAATTGCAATCTTGAGTTAATGCAAATTGCCACCATAAAAACAGAAGCAGCAAACTTTGTGAAAACCAAAATTTGTTTCAGCATCAAAACTTCTGGCTACAACAGTTGTATGGCAATTTAGCTGAAATTATGAAATGTAGGCCATAATGTAATGCGGTCCTTTTGTTCCTTCCATAAGCAGCATATTGTGGGCCCAAATGTTATGTAAATCTTCCTTACCAGTGATCACATTTCAGTCTGTTTGCTTCTCAGAAATGTGAAACATTAAAAAGAGATAGCTGCCGTAACTGAGGTTGTGGTATGGGTATCATGAGCAAGGGTATCTATACTAATAAAATCCCTGTGTGTGTGATCAGGGCTGGTGTCCCTGCGTGCGTGCCGATTATTGAAGTGTGCATAAGCGGCGCGCTTGCAAATCAACACACTGCCCACAACACGCCACCCGCACTGCCCACACCAGCGAACCGTCCTATCACAGCCGCCCCACATGCCAACCGTACCGCCCACACCTGCGCGCCGGCCAATCACCATATCCTATTGTGTGCTCTCTCAGTCGGAGTGCCGCCATTACGTCTATCACAGAGTCACACAAATTTCAATACTGTCAGACACACACATCAGCTGCTGCCAGCAGTATTAGCCACCAATTGCTGCCAGTGGTCTGAGCACCACCAGTCAGTGCCAGCGGTCAGTGCCAGCCATCTCAGCCATCAGTCAGTGCCACCAGCCACAGTCACCAGTCACAGTGGCAGCCGTCTCAGCCATAGCCAACAGTCTCGGCCACCAGCCACAGCCACCAGTCTGAGCCACCAGTTAGTGCCAGCATTTTCAGCTGCAGCCAGCACTCAGTATCAGCAGTCTCAGCCACAAGCCGCTGCCAGCAGTCTCAGGCACAGTAAACAGTCAGTGCCAGCAGTCTCAGCCACCAGCTACAGTCAGTAGTCTCAGCCACAGCCACAGTTTCAGCAACACCAGTTAGTGCCAGCCGTCTCAGCCACCAGTCACAGTGCCAGCAGTCTCAGCCACAGCCAACAGTCTCGGCTACCAGCCACAGCCACCAGTCAGTGCCAGCATTCTCAGCTGCAGCCAGCACTCAGTGTCAGCAGTCTCAGCCACAAGCCACAGCCAGAAGTCTCACCAACAGCCACCAGTCAGAGCCAGCAGTCTCAGCCATCAGCCACAGTCAGAAGTCTCAGCCACAGTCTCTGCTCAGCGGTCAGTGCCAGCCATCTCAGCCACCAGTCACAATGCCAGCAGTCTCAGCCACCAGTCAGTGCCAGTTATCTCAGCCATCAGTAAGTGCCACCAGCCACAGTGCCAGTGGTCTCAGCCAGCAGTAAATGCCAGCTGTTTCAGCCATCAGTCAGTGCCACCAGCCACAGCCACCAGTCACAGTGCCAGCAGTCTCAGCCACAGCCAACAGTCTTGGCCACCAGCCACAGCCACCAGTCAGTGCCAGCAGTCTCAGTTACAGCTACGAGTCAGTGCCAGCAGTCTTAGCCATAGCTACCAGTCTCGGCCACCAGCCACAGCCACAGTCTCAACCACCAGTCAGTGCCAGCATTCTTATCTGCAGCCAGCACTCAGTGTCAGCAGTTTTAGCCACAGCCACCAGTCAGTGTCAGCAGTCTCAGCCACCAGCCGCAGTCAGCAGTCTCAGCCCTAGTCTCAACACCACCAGTCAGTGCCAGCAGTCAGTGCAAGCCATCTCAGCCACCAGTCACAGTGCCAGCAGTCTCAGCCACCAGTCAGTGCCAGTCGTGTCAGCCATCAGTTAGTGCCACCAGCCACCAGTCACAGTGCCAGCAGTCTCAGCCACCAGTCAGTGCCAGCCATCTCAGCCATCAGTCAGTGCTACCAGCCACCAGTCACAGTGCCAGGAGTCTTAGCCACAGCCAACAGTCTGGGCCACTATCCATGACAATTAATAAAGCTCAGGGGCAAACCTTAGAAAAAGTTGGCATTTACTTGTCAGAACCAGTATTCAGCCACGGTCAGTTAAATGTTGCATTATCAAGAGTTAGAATTTTTTCAGATGTGGTTGTAAAGGTTGCCAAACTGTTGCCAAATTCAGACAGAATATTTACAAGAAATGTTGTCTATAAAGAAAACTTTCAAGAGGTGAAAAAAATACAACATTTTTCTTGAATATCTGCTTCAGATATTGTATATTGCAGATTGTTACAAAGTTTTACACTAAGGCAGGCATGTCCAAACTGCGGCCCTCCAGCTGTTGCAAAACTACAACTCCCAGCATGCCCTAATAGCTGTAAGCTATCCAGGCATGCTGGGAGTTGTAGTTTTGCAACAGCTGGAGGGCTGCAGTTTGGACATGCCTGCACTAAGGTAATAAGAATTATACTTACTGTATTGTGATGTATAGGTTTCCATTTTATTTTTATTATTATCTTACTTTTGACTTCTTGCCAAAATATTTTTGACAAAAATTCCCTTGCTATTTAATATAGACTGTTCCTACCAATGTTTATGCACTACTGTTCTAGCGCCCGCTATTGTAACGTGCTTAATGTCTAGTTATTTTATATTATATTACTAATCTGTACACCCCTCTGGCTGTATCCTATGAGGTAATCTGATTCCCCCACCCCACCCCTGAGGAAGCTACGGGGTGAAAAGCGTAGGGCTCAGAAGTGTACCTGGATCTGGCTGGTAATGGTGTACTTGACATATATTCCACTGTGGCTTTATTTATTATATCACACTTGTCTTTATATATGTTTCAATGTTTTGGTGGCAGATCTAAAAACTGGTATAGATTTACAGCCTGTAACACATTTTTACATTTATGGTATGAGATGAGGTTAGGATATACAGGTCCTTCTAAAAAAATTAGCATATTGTGATAAAGTTCATTATTTTCTGTAATGTACTGATAAACATTAGACTTTCATATATTTTAGATTCATTACACACCAACTGAAGTAGTTCAAGCCTTTTATTGTTTTAATATTGATGATTTTGGCATACAGCTCATGAAAACCCAAAATTCCTATCTAAAAAAATTAGCATATCATGAAAAGGTTCTCTAAACGAGCTATTAACCTAATCATCTGAATCAACTAATTAACTCTAAACACCTGCAAAAGATTCCTGAGGCTTTTAAAAACTCCCAGCCTGGTTCATTACTCAAAACCGCAATCATGGGTAAGACTGCCGACCTGACTGCTGTCCAGAAGGCCATCATTGACACCCTCAAGCAAGAGGGTAAGACACAGAAAGAAATTTCTGAACGAATAGGCTGTTCCCAGAGCGCTGTATCAAGGCCCCTCAGTGGGAAGTCTGTGCGAAGGAAAAAGTGTGGCAGAAAACGCTGCACAACGAGAAGAGGTGACCGGACCCTGAGGAAGATTGTGGAGAAGGACCGATTCCAGAGCCACCGTGTACAGGCGTGTGCAGGAAATGGGCTAAAGGTGCCGCATTCCCCAGGTCAAGCCACTTTTGAACCAGAAACAGCGGCAGAAGTGCCTGACCTGGGCTACAGAGAAGCAGCACTGGACTGTTGCTCAGTGGTCCAAAGTACTTTTTTCGGATGAAAGCAAATTTTGCATGTAATTCGGAAATCAAGGTGCCAGAGTCTGGAAGAAGACTGGGGAGAGAGAAATGCCAAAATGCCTGAAGTCCAGTGTCAAGTACCCACAGTCAGTGATGGTCTGGGGTGCCATGTCAGCTGCTGGTGTTGGTCCACTGTGTTTTATCAAGGGCAGGGTCAATGCAGCCGCTATCAGGAGATTTTGGAGCACTTCATGCTTCCATCTGCTGAAAAGCTTTATGGAGATGAAGATTTCATTTTTCAGCACGACCTGGCACCTGCTCACAGTGCCAAAACCACTGGTAAATGGTTTACTGACCATGGTATTACTGTGCTCAATTGGCCTGGCAACTCTCCTGACCTGAACCCCCTAGAGAATTTGTGGGATATTGGGAAGAGAAAGTTGAGAGACGCAAGACCCAACACTCTGGATGAGCTTAAGGCCGCTATCGAAGCATCCTGGGCCTCCATAACACCTCAGCAGTGCCACAGGCTGATTGCCTCCATGCCACGCCGCATTGAAGCAGTCATTTCTGCAAAAGGATTCCCGACCAAGTATTGAGGGCAGAACTGAACATAATTATTTGAAGGTTGACTTTTTTTGTATTAAAAACACTTTTCTTTTATTGGTCGGATGAAATATGCTAATTTTTTGAGATAGGAAATTTGGGTTTTCATGAGCTGTATGCCAAAATCATCAATATTAAAACAATAAAAGGCTTGAACTACTTCAGTTGGTGTGTAATGAATCTAAAATATATGAAAGTCTAATGTTTATCAGTACATTACAGAAAATAATGAACTTTATCACAATATGCTAATTTTTTGAGAAGGACCTGTATATTGTGGGGGTCATTTATCAAACTGGTATAAAGTAGAACTGGCTTAGTTGCCCAAAGCAACCAATCAGATTCCACCTTTTGGACAGCTCCTTTGGAAAATGAAAGGAGAAATCTGATTGGTTGCTATGGGCAACTAAGCCAGTTCTACTTTACACTAGTTTGAAAAAGATTATCCCCTGTGCGTATATAATACTGTTTGAATAAAATTGGGATTTATTATTACACAAGTTGTGATTTATGTTGGTGATATGTATTCCAAATAGATATATAGGTCCTGTTTGCAATGTGCACTACTATGCCTGTTATACTTACTTTCTGATAAATGTAAATATGATAACAGCTTTGTTTTGGTTGTCTTTTATATAAAGCGCAGAATAGGCTTAAAAACACCAAAAATATTCACCTCACCAATCCCCTGCTGCTGCAGTACAAACACTCACGGGGTCCTTGCTGATCTCTACTTTCTGGTTGCTACTGAACACGCAGGAAATGCAGGGACATGTCTGCTCAGCTAATCGCTGTCTAAAATGTGTCATCTCCTGCTATTTCCTGCTATCAAACCAGCTCCAGGAAGAGGAGACGGTAACCACTTGGAGGAGTAGTTTTGGAGGTTTCCAGGATTTTAAGATTGATGGCCTATCATCAGATAGAATACTTAACCCCTTAAGGACCGAGGACGTACTGGTACGCCCTATTTCCCGAGTCCTTAAGGACCGAGGACGTACCGGTATGTCCTGACTTAAAAATGTAATTCCGGCGCCGCGGGGGTTAATCGGAACGGGATTTCGGCTGAAATCATTCAGCCGGCATCCCGTAACAACGCAGGGGGGGGTCGTTGGACCCCCCCCGTATCCGCGATCGCAGAAAACCGCAGGTCAATTCAGACCTGCGGTTTTCTGCGTTTCCGGTCCATTCGGGTGTCCTGTGACCCGATGAACCAGAAAAAGACTGCGATCGGTGGCGTAATTTTACACCACCAATCGCAGTCCGAGGATTTGAGGAGGCGGTGCTGGCCCTGGTGCTGAATGCTGCTGTCCAGGGTGCTGATTGGTGCAGGGGAGAGAGGCGCGAGATTCAAACTTCCTGCGCTCCTCTCTCCCCTCCTCTTCCTGTCCAGCACCCTGACCGTGCAGCATCGTCCAGCACCAGCTCCTGTGTCCCCCTAATCGGCATCCATCACCCTCCTGCACCCATCGCCACCCAGGTAGGTTAGGGTCAGTGAGGGAGAGGCACCGTTAGGCAGGGAAAGAAGGGAAAAGTAAGTTAGGAAAAAAAAAAAAGTACTTTTATTCCAAACTTCCAAACTTCCATCTATCCATCTAACCCTAACCCCGACCCCCCCTGCCACTTAAGTGGAGGCGGAGCCAGGGGCCGCACATGCTAGGGATCCTGTGGCCCACCCTAGTACGAGCCGCCCTGGGGTTCGTACTGGTTTCCCGGCCCACCAAATAAGTCCACCGGAGCCCCCTGCCGATGAACTTAGCTGGTGTCCCCCAGTGGACTTTGAGCCTGAGATTCCGGATTTCGCTGGCAATCCTGGAATCCAGATTCCCACAGTGGGGTTTACTGAAATAGACTATTTTAGTTTTTTTTTCAGTAACCCACTGGTGAATTTGATGGTGGAGCAGACGAATCTGTACGCCCAACAGTTCGTAGCTCAAAACCCAGGCTCAGTTTTGGCTAGACCCGGTGGCTGGACGCCGGTCAGTGCAGCCGAAATAAGGACATTTTGGGGCCTCGTGCTGCATATGGGTCTAGTCCAAAAACCCAGTGTCAGGCAATACTGGAGTGGGGACGTCCTGTACCAGACCCCACTGTACAGTATGGTCATTATACGTCACTGGTTTGAGGCCATCCGGAAATGTCTGCATTATTCCGATAATGCAGCATGTCCACCCCGAGGTGATCCTGCCTATGACCGGCTGTATAAGATACGGCCGGTCATCGATCACTTTGGGGCCACATTTCAGCAGGCCTACGTACCTGGAAGGGAGGTCGCGGTTGATGAGTCTCTCGTTGCGTTCAAGGGGAGACTCAGTTTCCGCCAATATATTCCCACAAAGCGGGCGAGGTATGGTGTGAAGCTATACAAAATTTGTGAGAGTACCTCAGGGTACACTTACAAATTTCGTGTGTACGAGGGGCGAGATTCCCGTATTCAACCCCCAGAATGTCCCCCCACTCTGGGTGTTAGCGGGAAACTCGTGTGGGACCTTATGTACCCACTGCTGGATAGTGGTTACCACTTGTACGTGGATAACTTTTATACCAGCATTCCCTTGTTCAGGTCCCTTGCCGCCAGATCCACGTTCGCTTGTGGGACCGTGTGGAAAAATCAACGCGGCCTCCCTGCCTACCCCCTCCAGGTACCTATCCCCAGGGGTGAGACCCGTGCACTTACCAGTGGAAACCTGTTGCTGGTCAGGTATAAGGACAAGAGGGATGTCCTTATGCTGTCCACAATCCACGGTAACAGCACCACCCCAGTCCCTGTGCGAGGTACCGCGGCAACGGTCCTCAAGCCCGATTGTATCGTCGACTACAATCGGTATATGGGAGGAGTTGATCTCTCTGATCAAGTCCTCACGCCATATAACGCCATGCGCAAAACCCGGGCATGGTACAAAAAAGTTGCGGTCTACTTGGTGCAGGTTGCCAACTCTTTTGTACTATCCCGAAGCGCTGGCAGCACAGGGACATTCCTCCAATTCTATGAGGCAGTCCTGATCTTTTCGGACCGGGAAAGAGCAGGCCGGAGTACCTCGGGAACTGGAGGCGCCCGGATCGTCCCTGGCCAACACTTTCCAGGTGTGGTCCCCCATACTGGAAAGAAGGGACGAACCCAAAAAAAGTGCAGAGTGTGTCACAAGAGGGGGATACGGAAGGACACCACTACTCAATGTGACACGTGCCCCGATCATCCGGGCCTCTGCATTATCGATTGCTTCAGGGAGTATCACACTTCCATGGAGTACTACATTTTTATAATCCCCAACAGTTCACTAGAGAACATAAAACACTATGGCTCTCAGACTTTGGAGACACGAAAACAATTTTTCTTTCCCCAAAAAATATTAGTTTTAGTGCAGGCATCCTCAAACTGCGGCCCTCCAGATGTTGTAAAACTATAACTCCCAGCATGCCCAGACAACCTACAGCCATCATCAGGGCATGGTGGGAATTGTAGTTTTACAACATCTGGAGGGCCGCAGTTTTAGGATGCCTGCTTAGTGTCTCCAAAGTCTGAGAGCCATACATATTGGGCATCGTCGCGTGCGTAAAAGTCGTCGCTATAAAAATAACTTTTTACCAAACGCCTCGGATGAACGGTGTTAAAAATATAAATTAAAAACGGTGCCAAAATACCTATTTTTGGGCAAAATTTCAATTTAAAGAGGGAATACGTCTTCAGTGAAACAATGGAACAATGGACGTCATCTATTGTCCTATGGCTAAGATATATAGATGACGTGTTCATTCTGTGGAATGGTACAAGCACGGCCTTCAACAATTTCGTTAAGGAACTCAACCTAAATGATCTGGGACTCTTTTTCACAAGCGAGATAAACAATATGCAACTGACATTCCTGGACCTATGCATTAGCATTGATAAATCTAGAAAGATCAATACTAAAATGTTTCGAAAACCGACATCTACTAACACCCTACTCAGATGGGAGAGTGCACACCCCACTAATCTAAAATCTGGGATACCCAAGGGACAATACTTGAGGGCTCGTCGGAACTGCTCCGAATGGATTGACTTTAAGAGAGCATCCTCTGATCTACAACAACGGTTCAGCCAGAGAGGATATCCTGGCCCTTGTCTTGCTAAGGCATATCAACATGCCTCAGCTAGCAATAGAGACGACCTCCTGGTCCCCAGAACAAGAGCCTCAGATAATAAAATAAGAATTATAGGCACCTATGATCTAGCCAACAAGGAGATAAGAAACATCCTCAAAGAAAACTGGAGTATCCTCAAATCTGACCTAGTAGTCGGACACCTCATAAGTGATGCGCCATTAATCACGTACAGAAGAGGTAGTAACCTACGAGATCAACTGGTGCATAGCCTATACAGCCCCTCAGTACAAACTACATGGCTCCCGAATAGACCACCTGGCACTTTCAAATGTGGGAAATGCATTGCTTGCAAAACCATCAAAAGGGGCAATGTGATCAAGTGCACAACCACGGGACGTGAGTTCACTATCAGATCCTTCATCAACTGTAAAACAGTAGGAGTGGTATATGTGGCCACATGTGTCTGCCTTAAACAATATGTAGGCAAGACAAAGAGGGAGTTTAGGAGGCGCATTGGGGAACATCTGCTAAATATTACAAATGAAGATGACACACCCATTGCCCAGCACGTTGCGGAGTGCCACCCAGGAATACAACAGTGCATCTCGTTTCAGGGCATAGAACATGTCAGATCATCCCCAAGAGGTGGAGATATTGACAACCTATTACTCAAAAAAGAGGCCCAATGGACCTTCACACTACGCACATTGAAACCTTTTGGTCTTAATGACCATATATCGTACACTTGCTTTATTTGATGTGGATTCTATCATGAATAACACATATAAAATCATCATATCATACAAAAATGAGATACATAAGCTCCCCCAAAAAATCACATGAGCAGTGTTCAGCTCTGGATGTGTATACAGGGGACTTATTGTATGTACAAGACATGGGGATTTAGATCCATCCCATGCATCAATCATTGTAGGATACAAAGAGCGAGATATATGGGATACCCTAAAATAGCTCATGAGCGGCATCCAGCTCTAGATATGCATCTATGGGATCCCATCTCTGCGCTCTGTATGTGTAAGCCCTGCTACATATCACATGCATTAACTGCTAGATGGGACTTACAAGTATAAGCTCATATATGCTGGCAAATACTGTTCTAAACATCACCTGTGATAAGGGCACCAACCCCCAGTGTCCCCCTACGATGGTAGGCAATTTTCTGCCCATTAAAAGAATACCCACAACAGCGGCTAGCACAGTAAATCAGGCAGAGCGGTTAAACAGAACGTCTTACCCCTCCTGGGTGACGTCACCGCCTGCCGATGAAGCTCCGCCCAGTGGGAGTGGCGACTTCAATATGAGATCGGCGGCTGAGCGGCCGCGAGACGGCTGCTAAACATATCGCCGGAGGCTGTATCTCTTGAAGCTGCACGCGCGCAAATAGCAGCGTGCAGCGTCCTCCATCAATGTGCAGAGTGTAGATTGTCCATGACTATAATAATCTACATACATGCCGCTGTTATTTCTGCTCCTGAAGAAATGTCACCACACATAGAGTGACATAGAAACGCGTCGAGCAGACGCTTATATTTGCAGAGACGGTTCTCAATAAGATAGTGATCGGACAATAGGGATGGTAATCAGCTGGGTTGTAAGTAGAGCTCGTACATAACGGCTCTCACCCACAGTTCACCTATCCTTTCCTCTATCTACCCATGTTCACTATGTGGAAACATTGTTGCAGCTGACCACTGAAGCTGCAAACTTTGTTGCTGGTACCCTTGACACATCTTTGGGAATCCAAGCACCACTAGTGAATATATGGGAGTGCATCTGTGAATTATCAGAAGAGGCATCCAGTACGGACCATACTGATATTCCAGCTCTGCACGTCTTACAAGCCTGTTTTGAGTGGCTGTACCCATACAATTGTGGAGTGGGCCACTCATCCAGGCTTAGCCTGACAAATCCTACATGTGGCAAGCTCGCCACGATTTTAATATATGAAAAATAAAATTTCCTTTAAAGCGTATATTCAGGCAGTAAAACAATTTTCCACATACATACGCAAACTTCAGTCTTTAGTTACACCCTTTAGGTGTTCCACAAAACTAAATAGCGAATGTAGAAACAATTTTAGAATTTAATTTTTTTGTTACATTGCCTCAAAAAAGAGTAATATAGAGCAACCAAAAATCAAATTTACCCCAAAAATAGTCCCAAAACAACAACCACCTTATCCCGTAGTTTCCTAGATGGGGTCACTTTTATGGAGTTTCTACTCTAGGGGTGCATCAGGGGGCTTGAAAGGGTACATGGTGTAAATAAACCAGTCCAGCAAAATCTGCCTTCCAAAAACCATATGACGTTCACCTTCTTCTATGTCCTGCCGTTTAGCCAAATAGTAGTTTACCACCACATATGGGGTGTTTCTGCAAACGACAGAATCAGGGCAACCCATTTTGAGTGTTGTTTGGCAGTTAACCCTTGTTTTACTCCTGGAAAAAATTGATTATATTGGAAAATTTTCCAAAAAATAGAAATTTCAAAATTGTTTCTCCATCTGCCATTAACTCTTGTGGAACACCTAAAGGGTTAACAAAGTTTGTAAACCCAGTTTTGAATACCTTGAGGGGTGTACTTTCTTAGATGGAGTCACTTTTTTGAAATTTCTACTCTAGGGGTGCAACAGGGGGCTTCAAATGGGACATGGTATAAACAAAACCAGTCCTGCAAAATCTGCCTTCCAAAACCCATATGGTGTTCCCCTCCTTCTATGTGCTCCCGTTCGGCCAAACAGTAGTTTACGACCACATATGGGGTGTTTCTGCAAACTACAGAATCAGGGCAACCCATTTTGAGTGTTGTTTGGCAGTTAACCCTTGTTTTACTCCTGGAAAAAATTGATTATATTGGAAAATTTTCCAAAAAATAGAAATTTCTAAATTGTTTCTCCATCTGCCATTAACTCTTGTGGAAGACCTAAAGGGTTAATAAAGTTTGAAAAAACAGTTTTGAATACCTTGAGGGGTGTAGTTTCTAGAATGGGGTCATTTTTGGGAGGTTTCTATTATCTAAGCCTCACAATATGACTTCAAACCTGAACTGGTCCATAAAAAGTGGGATTTTGAAGATTTCTCAAAAATTTCAAAATTTGCTTCTAAACTTCTAAGCCTTGTAACATCCCCAAAAAATAAAATATCATTCCCAAAATGCTACAAACATGAAGTAGACATATGGGGAATGTAAAGTCATCACAATTTTTGGGGGTATTACTATGTATTACAGAAGTAGAGAAACTGAAACTTTGAAATTTGCTAATTTTTCAAAATTTTTGGTAAAAAATGTATTTTTTTATGCAAAAAAATTTACTTTTTTGACCCAATTTTAGCAGTGTCATGAAGTACAATATGTGACGAAAAAACAATCTCAGAACGGCCTGGGTAAGTCAAAGCATTTTAAAGTTATGAGCACTTAAAGTGACACTGGTCAGATTTGCAAAAAATGGCCTGGTCCTTAAGGTGAAAATGAGCCTGGTCCTTAAGGGGTTAAACTAATTAAAATCAGCCTATGGGGCATCTCACTTTATAAATAAGCGTAGCATTAGCACTTGAATATTTTTGTGACTATGGCATTATTGTACTTTATCTGGTTTGCAGAGTGCTGTTGCATTGAATAATAATGTCCATATGCTATATTTTTGCCCCAATGTTAGGGATAAAATGTTGCATTTAGGCCTCACGCACATGACCGTTGTTTTGGTCCGCATCCGAGCTGCAGTTTTTGCAGCTCGGATGCGGACCTATTCACTTCAATGGGGCCGCAAAAGATGCGGACAGCACTCAGTGTGCTGTGCGCATCCGTTGCTCCGTTCAATGGTCCACAAACTAAATATAACCTATCCTATTCTTGTCCGTTTTGCAGACAAGAATAGGCAGTTATATCAATGGCTGTCCATGCCGTTCCACAAATTGCGTAACGCACACGTACGCCATCCGTGTTTTGCAAATCCGCTATTTGCGGACAGAAAAAACACACAATGGTCATGTGCATGAGGCCTAAGACAAATAAGGTTCCAGCTTTGGAGTGCTGCCAATCTTTAGAGGTTTTAATTATCCATCTATAACCGGTGGTGCTCCTGTGTGGTATACAAGGTTAGTTGGTCAGTATTTTCTATGTGCCTATTACATTTTTAGTTGCCCTATTGCCTCAGTTAGCCGTTGGGGTGTGTATTTTTTAAACCCCATTTTTGGTATCTGTTGTACAAATATGCATATGGGCTCTATTATATTATGTAGTTTGGAGCCATAGAGGTTTGGTGCAATATACCGTATTTTTCGCCGTATAAGACGCACCGGCGTATAAGACGCACCTAGGTTTTTGGGGAGGAAAATAAGAAAAAAAATATTTTTAACCAAAAGGTGTGCTGTGTGTTTGGAACTAATGGTGGTCTGTGGATGGCACTATTACTGGGGATCTGTGGATGACGGACACTGTTATGGGGTGATCTGTGGATGACGGACACTGTCATGGGGGGATCTGTGGATGACGGACACTGTTATGGGGTGATCTGTGGATGACGGACACTGTCATGGGGGGATCTGTGGATGACGGACACTGTTATGGGGGGATCTGTGGATGACGGACACTGTTATGGGGGATCTGTGGATGACGGACACTGTTATTGGGGGAACTGTGGATGACGGACACTTATGGGGGGATCTGTGGCTGGCACTGTTACAGGGGGATCTGTGGCTGGCACTGTTACAGGGGGGGGGGATCTGTGGATGGCACTGTTATACATGTGTCATCCACAGACCCTCCCAGCCTATAACTGTGCCATCCACAGATCCCCCGCCGCTCCAGTATACTAATATAATATGTCTTATTCAATTAATAGTTATTAAATATGCCTCTTTATTCCTAATAGTACCTTAAATCCTAAGCGTTTCAGTACAATGCCGGCAGGCCGGGCGGCCGGCGCGGCGCGTCTCTCACTGACGTCACTTGCCTGCGCCGCCTGCTTCATTCATAAAGTAGGCGGCGCAGGCACGTGACATCAGGGAGTTACGCTGCCGCCCGCCCGGCCTGCATACTACTGAAGCGCTAAGGATTTAAGGTACTATTAGGCATAAAGGGGCATATTTAATAACCATTAATTGAATATGACATATTATATTAGTATAGCGGCGGGGCAGGGCTATAGTACAGTGACTGCACCGCCCCGCCGCTATTGCCGGCCCCAGCTCCTCCTCCCAGTCCCTCCCCGAGTCCCCGCTCGCTTTACATCGCAGCTCGTGATGTAAAATTGACAGCATTCGCCGTATAAGACGCAGGGGCATTTTCCCCCCATTTTGGGGGGAGAAAAAGTGCGTCTTATACGGCGAAAAATACGGTACCTCTCTACTAATGACCAATCAGGATTATTGCACTTGCACTTTATAAATACATACCAGCAGTCCACCATCGGTCCTCTTGGTTTTCAGGGCCGGACTGGCCTGCCGGGATAGCGGGAAATTTCCCGGTGGGCCGGCAAGCCTGAGTGCCGCAAGGCCGCGGCCCTGGTGACAAGTGGGGGCGGCCGCGGCCGGCGGCAGGGCAGAGCAGGAGATGAGCGCCTCCATTGCGGAAGCGCTCATCTCCATAGTCATCTGTATTGCCGTCCTCAGGACGGCAATACAGATGCCTGTGCTGCGGCAGAGGAGGGAGAGGTGTGTCCCCTCCTGTTCCTCTGATAGGCTGCCGGCTTAGTGCTGGCAGCCTATCAGAGCTCAGGCCGGTGCAGGCGGCGCGATGACGTCATCGCGTCGCCTGAGCCGTATAGCGAGGGACACAGACGGAAGAGGCGGCCTGCATCGCATCGCATTGCTGGAGGTAAGTATAAGTGTATTATTATTATTATTTTTTTTATATAGGTACAATACTGCGCTGGCACATGATAAGGGGGGCTACTGGGCTGGCACATAAGGGGGGCTACTGGGCTGGCACATAAGGGGGGACTACTGGGCTGGGCTGGCACATGATAAGGGGGGCTACTGGGCTGGCACATGATAAGGGGGGACTACTGGGCTGGCACATGATAAGGGGGGACTACTGGGCTGGCGCATGATAAGGGGGGCTACTGGCACATGATATGGGGGGGCTCTGGCTACTGGCATATGATATGGGGGGCTCTGGCTACTGGCACATGATGGTGGGGGCCTCTTATTTCTGGCACATGATTGGGGGCACTCTGGCTACTGGCACATGATATGGGGGGCTCTGGCTACTGACACATGATATGGGGGGGGTTCTGGCTACTGACATGATATGGGGGGGCTCTGGCTACTGGCACATGATGGTGGGGGGGCTCTTATTACTGGCACATGATTGGGGGCATCTATGGGGGCACATCTTACTGCAGATTATTGGGGGGCACTATAGGGGCATCTACTGAGGCTAAAAAAGAAGATATTTTATATGGGGGCTCTGTATAGGGGCATTTTATAGTGGGACACATTATGGTGGGTACTATGGGGAAGGGGGGGCACTATGGGGGTCATCTATGGGGGCACTGAGAAGGGGTATTTTATATTGGCACATTATGGGAACATTAGCTCAACTGGGGGCATTACAAATGTTTTGAATATTATAAGGAGAATTATTACTACTGGGGGGGCATTATGGTGGGCTTTATTACTCCCCCATGGTATGACCCCCTAGTAGCAGCACCAGCCTCTCCCTGCTCTGCTATCCCTCTGCCCCTTCTCCAAATCCTTATTATGAAATCTTTCTCATTAGGTTAAAGCACAACATCAGCTCCGCCGAGCCCCCGGCCAAAGTGTTGAAGTGGCGTCCGAGATCCCCAAGGGCCAAGTCAAGTAACTGTAAGTTTTTATGGGGGTTCTACAAAAGAGCTATCGTGGGGCAAAGTTCATATTCGTGTTTACACACGTGTTTTAAAATGAATGCTTTCTCCTATTATAAACAAGTAAATAATGACGCAATGCTGTGGGGCTGGTGTGCAACTTTTTCCAGGGCTGGTTTTTATCCCCAGTCCGGCCCTGTTGGTTTTTATTACTTTTATGTATTGTGACCTGTGTTAAATGTTTTTTTGTGATTTGTGCCAATTATGTCTTGTGATTCTGAAATAAAATCATATTTTTTGATTACTTCAGTATTATAAGTGTTTTTGTACTTAATTGACCCACTCCTTTAGGTTGGTTTTCATGATATAGTTAGGGGTGGGCCCTGGACTTTATTTTTGGCTATATATAGGTTCCCTATAAATACAGTATATTTAGCCTATGGGGTCTATGTAGACTTAAAGAGACGTGTCACCACAAAATGTAATGCAATCTGAATGTACCATGTTGTCGAGCACTGGATTGATCTATTTTGGTGGGAAAAGATTCAATAAAAAATGTAATTTATACTTTCATATCTTTGCTTTTTTGCATCCCTGTGAATACCTATTGGTACAGGGGGAGGTGTTATCAGTGACTGATTGCTATGTCTTATGCACACTTATACACACAATGCTATCAATCACTGATAACTCCTTCCGTACCGATAGCTCTTCACAGGAGGTGGACAAAGGAAAAATATAAATGTATAAATTACAGGTTTTACTGAATCTTTTCCAGAAAAATATATATCAATCTACTCAGCTCCTCCTGCTACATAATGTGGTGCTTTCAGATTGCATTGCATTTTGTGCTGACAGGTCCTCTTTAATGGTCAAAGGCGATTTGTGAGTGCTTTGAGATCTTGTGTTTGCCTAGGTGCTTCGCTATGCTTAAATGAAGAGCACTCAGCAGGGGCAGCTGATTTCATTCTTGGTGAAAGGGGTATACATGAAAGGAAGAAGCAGGGAACAGGAAAACCAAGGAAGTGACAAAGTGAGTACATGGATTCTTAAGTGAATAGGTGAGAGGAAATGTTATGAAGCCTCTACAAGTTCAGTGTTGACCTTCTTGTTCTCATTAAAATCACTCATCAATAAACACACATATCAGTAATGACAGAAGCGTACATATTGAGGTCCCTATATATATTAACCTATTGTCATCTGAACCCACTGTTTTCAGCAGGAAGGACCATCGCTCAAACTCACAAGTGAGGTCAGGTGGAAGGCAGAATTGGGACACCCATTCTAGTGATCCTTAGGGGTCCCAGTATGGGATTCCTAGAGATTATACATATATCACTTATCCTGGCTAGTTGATAAATACTGTAGATTTCATGGGGAAACCCAGTTAGATTAATTTTGCAACTGTATAATATTTGCCCAAACATCAGTAATGTGCCATTTATTCACATGTAAAAGAAAGTTATAAACTTCTTATTTTATTTCACCTGAAAGGGTTAACTTGCACTGTTTAATACTGTTAACTGCATTTTATATGTATGTTGTAATATATATCCTGTTCATTTGCACTGTATTTGCAAGGCTCTGTGGAAAGGGTAAATGAATACTGAGATACTTTTGGGACTTGAATAAGCTGGTAATTTTCCACAGCTGCCATAGGGTTTAAAGAAAAGCCTGCTTTGGAGGGAAAAAGCCAGACTTGTTTACCACCAAAACCAGACAGTCTGACCTTCCGTCTGTCTGGTTTAGCGTTGTTGTTATGTCTGGAAACTTGTTTTTTTCTGGAAAAGACTGCTGTGTCATTGCCATTGAGTATCATTGAAGTTCTAATGTAAGTCAATGGGAGACAAAAAGTGTAACATTGTATCTGTTTCTGCTGAGTTTCTTTACTCCATCTCTCCCACTAGAAGGTTCCAGTCTAGCTAGAAATGGTATATAAGGAAAGCAGTCAGTGACTGCAGTTAGGGACCAGTGTTTGGAGGTGAAGACTCATGCCAGCCTGCATGAGTGATCAGAAGAAGATGCTGAGATGGGGACGTTGAGCCACAGACCAAGGGTCACCAGCCCTGTGAACAAGGCTCCACCCCAAACTACTGAGCTTCAGACCGTGGATCTCCAGCCTTTGGCCAGGGTACCAACCTTCTGAAGAGAGAGAGAGACAGAGGGACAGCTAGCTTAGGCCTTTCCTCAGCATCAAACCCTTCTTCTGCCGGGGAGGAGACTGGAGAAGTCAGCCCTATGCCTTGCCTGTATTGTTTTGCATCTGAATTCCTCCAGTAAAGAAGCACCCTGGTTTACTGCAGACCCTGACTCTCTGGACTTATTTCCCATTGGGGTGCACCACGCCTTACCATCCCTTCCGGAGAGCAGCAACATGTGGTGACACCACGATGGTGTCTGGGGGACTTAGTGTAGAGTTGGAGCCACCCCAAACCTGTCCAATGCAAAATTATACCTGGAAACACAATCAAGATTGAGTACAGTAGAAGCCAGCCCCAATTGACTATGAGCCCAGATGAGAAATTTCACCCCAAATCAATGAGCAAGTATAGGCATCAAGTCCGGCCTCAAATATTGAATATTTGGCTTGTGAAAAAGGATGGTTATATGTTTTGGTCATTATATTTAGTTTGAGAATTATGGCTAATGCTGCTCATTCCCTCTGGTTACAGTGGCAGAAATGGCCAATAACTAGGGGTGGACTAGGAACTTAATGTTGTCCTGGAAAAAAAAAACGAAAAGTGGCCCCAAGGTTGTAGGTGGGTTCAAATTGACAGAAGGCTAGGCAACACAAGTAAATGGGGCCAATACAGGTTGGCAGGGCTAGTAATACCATAGCGCAGCACAGAATCTCACAGAACCAAATACCACAGTACGGCACAAAATACTGTATCTCCCCAGACAGACTGACCTTCCATCTGTCTGGTTTAGCTTTGTTGTCATGTCTGGAAACTTTTTCTGGAAAAACTGCTGTGTCATTGTCATTGAGTATCATTGAAGCTCTAATGTAAGTCAATGGGAGATGGAAAGTGTAACATTGTAGCTGTTTCTGCTGTGTTTATTCCCTCCATCTCTTCCACTAGAAGGTTCCAGTCTAGATAGAAATGGCATATAAGGAAAGCAGTTAGGGACCAGTGAATATTTGGCTTGTGAAAATGGTTGGTTATATATTTTAGTCATTATATTTAGTTTAAGAATTATGGCTAATGCTGCTCATTCCCTCTGGTTACAGTGGCATAAATGGGCAATAACCAGTGGTGGACTAGGAACTTAATGTGGTCCTGGAAAAAACACTAAAAGTGGCCCCAAGTTTGTAGGTGGGTGCAAATTGAAAGAAGGCTAGGCAACACAAGTAGATGGCCTGGACTGCAGCATGCTTTATGGACTTCCTCTGATAATGACCCCAATACTTCCCCTAGTAGTGTGTACCCGGCCAGTGGCAGTAAGGAGGGCTTGGGTGGCCCTATCTGCATCGGCCCACCAGGAAAATTCCCTGTTGGGTCTATGGCTGGTTTGCCCTTACCAATAATCTAATTTGTTTGGGGAGTTCCTGACTCTCCTTTGAGAGATGATGTCATGGAAAGAAACATTGGGCGTGTTGAATTTCAACGTCCGGACCTTTTGTTCTCTTAGGAGATCAGCCACCAGATTGCTTCTGATCGCTCCTGTAAATGGCAAGAATAGCACAGATTATCGCTAACGAGTATTCATTGGGTAAGGCTACTTTCACACTCGCGTTTGGTGCAGATCCGTCATGGATCTGCACAGACGGATCAGCACCGATAATACAACCGCATGCATCCGTTCAGAACAGATCAGTTTGTATTATTTTTAACATAGCCAAGATGGATCAGTCTTGAACACCATTGAAAGTCAATGTGGACGGATCCGTTTTCTATTGTGTCATAGAAAACTGATCCGTCCCCATTGACTTAGGCTACTTTCACACTGGCGTTTTGGCTTTCCGTTTGTGAGATCCGTTCAGTGCTCTCACAGGCGGTCCAAAATGGATCAGTTTTACCCTAATGCATTCTGAATGGAAAAGGATCCGCTCAGAATGCATCAGTTTGCCTCCGTTCCGCCTCCATTCCGCTTTGGATGCGGACACCAAAACCCTGCTTGCAGCGTTTTGGTGTCTGTCTGACAAAACTGAGCTAAATGGATCCGTCCGGACACACAATGTAAGTCAATGGGGATGGATCCGTTTTCACTGACACAATCTGGCACAATAGAAAACAAATCCGTCCTCCATTGACTTTCAATGGTGTTTAAGACGGATCCCTCTTGGCTATGTTAAAGATAATACAAACGAATCCGTTCTGAACGGATGCATGCAGTTGTATTATCTGAACGGATCAGTCTGTGCAGATCCATGACGGATCCGCTCCAAACGTGAGTGTGAAAGTAGCCTTATATTGTGTGTCAAAACGGATCCGTTTGGCTCAGTTTCGTCAGATGGACACCAAAACACTACAAGCAGAGTTTTGTTGTCCACCTCCAAAGCGGAATGGAGATGGAACGGAGGGAAGCTGAGGCAAACCGATGCATTCTGAGCAGATCCTTTTCCATTCAGAATGGATTAGGGCAAAACTGATCCGTTTTGGACCGCTTGTGAGAGCCCTGAACGGATCTCACAAACGGAAAGCCAAAACGCCAGTGTGAAAGTAGCCTAATCCGGTCGTTTCTACGCACACAAAAGTGACCATTTATCTGCAGCAGATTGAGCCATGTAAACAGGATCTCCTGCTGACAAACAACGGAAGAGCGATGGCATAGTGATCGCTCCTCCCCATACTCTGGAGGACAAGGAACGCTTCTCGACAATCTGCTGTAATATCGTCCGTGTAAAGGGACCTTAACACACTGGAATCCTTCATTTCAGTGACTGTAATAACATAATGGCCTGCATTAACTAATACTGTCTAAAAGTAAGACAGTGTAAAAGTAGACATTCTAAACTGTTCACATATTGTTTTTGCTTCATGTTGAACGCATATGCTTGAATGCAGTAAAATCCTGTTGAAATATATTGCTTGACACACCCATATACTATGATTTGGAAAGTGTAATTCAGCATTGCGTACTTTTGACTATGTTTGTCCTTGCTGTGACACAGTGAGAGGTTTGGTCTAGGAAAACAGGTATTTTTCTCCCAGCATGTGCTGCTGGGCTGATTTACAGCCAGGTGAGGTCAAAAACAGGGTTCAGAAGCCAGGTCTCTGTGCTGGGATCTGGGAGCCTTGTGTCTGGATGAAGGCTTGCTACCTGTTTGGCGTGAAAACAGGTTGGTGCTGCTGTCAGCAAGGACTCTTTGAGGCAGAATTGCTGCATGGTGTGAATTACCACCAACACCGCAAGGTGACTTTTTGTTTGAATACGACTGCTTGTTTTGTCATTTGCCTAAAGTGTGAATAAAATACTGAAATGTTTTGATCCAAAGAACTTGTTGTTGCCTCTATACTGCGTCCTCTGATCCTGTCCACAAGAGCGAGTCCCCACATTGCTTACATTTCTATACTTTTTCTGAAGGACAGACTAGTGTTGCATACCATGTTGTTCTGTCCTGCAAAAAAATGTATGTGATGTATACAGTTTTTTAACATTGTAGTCTTTGGGAAATGGATGGAAACATAAAGAATTACTTTTCCATCCGTTAAACGTATCCTGATTTTTACATTTAAAAGGCATCTGTCAGAAGATTTGTGCCTATGAGACTGGTTGAAATGTTGCATGTGCGCTTGGCAGCTGAAGGCATCTGTGTTGGTCCCTGTTGCCGTCATTGCTGAGAAAAACTATGTTTTAATATATTGATGTTTTAAGAGCAAAGAGGGTGTTGCCGTTACACCTAGAAGCTCTGCTCTCTCTGCAACTGCTGCGCCTTTGCACCTTGATTGACAGGGCCAGTCAGTGTAAATGTGTCCACGTCTTGCCCTGACTTCTCCAAAAGTCAATAAAAGTGCAGAGGGTATGGCAAAAAGAGTCTGAAAGTGTCTAAAATGCTTAATAAATAAGTTGCAAGCATGTACAACAGCTTTTTTGATAGATATTGTGCCAGATTTATTGCACAATTTTGATTAGCAAGTCTCCCTAATAATATATCCATACATGGCAGGCCTAGGGACCATTGATAGGCCCCTGGCTGCCATAGCAACTCAGCATTGCGGATGGGGGAGCGATGGGATAAAGTGGGAGTCCCCTCCCTCTTTCTAACAACATGGTCAGTATTGGCAGTGGCCTTTAAGGGGTTAAATTACCTGGATCAGAGTTACCTCCGTGATGGCGATGTAGAACTTATATAGTACTACTGACAACTGCAAATAATGGCACAAGTACAGCTCCTGAGCACATGTACGACACTGTGCACTAGCCACTTATTTGCAGCAGTGAGAGAAGGGGTTAAAGAGGACCTTTCATTACAATAAAAAATCTAAACTAAGAATACAGACATATAGAGCGGCGCCCAGGGATCTCCCTGCACTTACTATTATCCCTGGGCACCGCTCCGTTCTCCCGGTATAGGCTCCGGTATCTTCAGATTTTTGGCTCAACTGGGAGGAGCCTGCCCGCGTCTCCTTCTCCCAGGCTGTAGTGCTGGCCAATCGCAGCGCTCAGCTCATAGCCTGGATTCCTAGAGCAAAAAAAAATTGTGCAAAGCATTGTAAATGCCAGAAAATACCCAAAAAGCCAATACTCATCTGATAAATCCAAGTAATTGGCTGCACTTGTCACGTGGATATTCGAGATTTATCAGGTGAAATAAAAGTATTATATTATGGCTTTCCCCCTGCCCCGACCCAATTTTTTTAGTTCTCAGAAAACCCCTAAAAATGGCAACGCTTCTATTAAAACTGTACAGTCAGACAAATAAACCCAAATAAAACATATATATCTTGCATTAAAATGAGCTGGAACAGTGTAAATGAGTACGTTCCTTTATAAATAGCTTCGAGTGATCTATTACCCTGCGTGAGCTGCCAGTTCTCTCCACACTGATGATTCATGACGAAATGACACATTTTCCACTTTTCCAAGCATCAAACCATCTGATCAATAGAGTTAGTCCTGAGCGTTTAAACAAACATACTTTCTTTAGGCAGATGTCTTCCTTCTATCTGCTCTCGTCATATCTGGAACAATGAGGATGCTGTGAGAAGTGTCATGATCCCAGCAAGAAAACCTAACTGACAAATGCAATCTCATAGTCTCGATGAAGGATGACTGTGTGTATGATGAATCAGATTCTGAGTTCACAGAAATATATTCCCGAAAAAATCACCTTCATCTGAGACATCTCTTATATGCAGTGTGATTATAAACTAATCTATGATAATGTCACATGAACAGGCTGGTGATAGATTTGTCTTGTACATATTGCGAGCATGCTGCATAAAAGAGACAATTTAGGAAAATAGTGTTCAAATGTCTTCTAGATGTCTGGAATGAAGGCTCACATTGACTAGCATGAAAATAAAACCTGAATCTAGGCCACTGCTCTGTGTTGTGCTTTACATGTATGAGTAGAAGAAGGTGTAGTTAGAGTACCTTAAAAAGGACCTTGCACAATTTTATTTGTTAAAGGGGTTCTGCACTTTCATTTAACTGATGATCTATCCTCTGGCTAGATCATCAGCTTCTGATCGGCGGGGGTCCGACACCCGGGACCCCCGCCGATCAGCTGTTAGAGAAGGCAGCGGCGCTCCAGCAGCGCCGCGGCCTTCTTACTGTTTACCGCCGGGCCAGTGACGTCACAACTTGTATCAACTAGCGTGGGCGGGGCTAAGCTGTGTTCACTTGAATGGAGCTTAGCCGCACCCACGCTAGTTGATACTAGTCGTGACTCCAGTGGGCCAGCGGTAAACAGTGAGAAGGCCGCGGCGCTGCTGGAGCGCCGCTGCCTTCTCAAACAGCTGATCGGCGGGGGTCCCAGGTGTCGGACCCCCGCCGATCAGTTAAATGAAAGTGCAGAACTCCTTTAAATTAAGTACCTTTACAAGCGGGGTATGCTCTGCTGATGCTGCTATAACGTTTCTTTTTTTTCAAATGCCCCTCGGCTGCCCGGCTGTGTCCCCATTCTGTTTTCGAGCCCTGTATGCTAATAGATAGCATCTGTACAGGGAGGAAGATACGCCAGCACTTCTCAGTGGGCATCTCCTTCTCCCTGGCTGTGATGCATTCCTATCGGAGCGGAGAGCGTCACAGCCACGGAGGAAGTGAGCTGTTAGCCCGTTTGTAAAGGTTCTTAGTTTAACAAACACAACAACAGCAAAAAAACTGGGAAAGTTCCTCTTTAATATCAGAATTGTCAGGGTAGGCTTCTCCTCTAGATGACTCATTGAGGCAGATTTACTAATACTGTCTAAAATCTAGACAGTGTAAACTTTTTGTTCTCATTTTTTGCAGTGTCTGTCTAGGTTGCGCTTGTTAAGTTTTTTTTCCGAAAACCCATAGATTTTCCTATCTAAAGCCTAATCATCTTTCTCATAAAGGTTCTGTAAGTTTGTATGTTACCAGAGAACTGAAGTATACCTGAGACTTTTTGTGACTTTTTGCAAAAATTCACCATGGTTAATCTAGCTAAAAATGTAGATCTCCCCACAAAACATATGACCTCCCCTTAGTAAATGTAAATTGCCGGGCATGGCACAAACCACACTAACAGTCGCATAAATGCATCAAAAATTTGGTGCAAATGCCTACTCCACTGAAAATCTTTTCTGGTGTGATGGCTAACCTCCGGCACTCCAGCTGTGGTAAAACTACAACTCCCAAGATGTACACTTGCTTGGCTGTACTCAGAACTCCATAGAAATGAATGGAGCAAGCTGGGAGTCATAGTTTTACCCAGGGGTGGGATTCAAATTTTTAACAGGTTCCCTACTGAATAGTGGACACGCGGCGTCAAGACACATGTTTGCATATACATACACCATATATATGTAACACACATACACATACATACACCATATATATGTAACACACATACACATACATACACCATATACATGGTACACATACATAAATACATCATATATACAGTACACATACCGCACAACTAAGGAGCTAAACTATCAGCGGCGCAAAGCAATGGAAGCGAACATCTCCAGCTGCTCTGCCACCGCCAAAGCACCGGATCGGTAACATGGTTCTCCGATCCAGTTGTAATTTTGACAACTGGATCTGGAGAACTGAAGGGAACTGGCTGAATCCCATCCTGGTTTCACCACAGCTGGAGTGCCAGAGGTTAGCCATCACTGGACTAGGCATTGTAAAGATCTGCTGGATTAATCGCAGTGGACGATTCCAGGTGGTACATTTGGTGCAGCTTTAGACTGTCTAGTCTAAGGCTAAGTTCACATTAGCATGTGTTTTCCATTTTTCTTATCAATTTAATCCCCATTTATTTGAATGGAATAGTTTAAGCATCGGTTTGCCTCAGTTTGTGTCAATTCTGTCAGGTTGCAGTTATTTTTGATGGGAGAGAATGTTTCGTCTGTAGCACTGTTTTCACCATCTAAAAATAACTGAAACCTGACACAAATGATGCAAACTGCACAAAACTGAACAAATAAAATGGATTTTTAAAACATTTTTCTGTTCCTCTGGCAGAACAGAAATAAAACACACAGCACTGATGTGAACTCAGCCCAAATTTATACAACCTATTAGCTTACTTTTTAACACTAAAATGTTGATGGATATTGTTGCATATTAAGCTGTGCCCCTTACTGGCATGCCAATCCCCCTTTCCGGCCAAGACATGCCCACCTATCTGGCAAAGTGAATTTGTCTTAATAAATGTGGTGCAAGGCAGAATTCCGGAGCATTTTGAATAATAAATCTACAAATTGTACCAAATTGAAAGTTGACTGAATCTACCAATATTGGTGGGATTGCCTGACTATCTAATGTGTATGAGGGTACAAGAATCCCTCCCAGTGGCAAATATTGAGAGGCAAAGGTTTGGACAAGTTAAGTTTCAATGTGCCCAACAGATGGTAAGATACTGTTGGCCTCAGCCCATTCTCTTCTCCACACTAATAGTATGCACATGTTTGACCATGCAAACTATTAAAGTCAATATCTCAGATATACTAATGTGTCTGCAGCTACAATATGACTAAAAAGAGTTGCAAATTTCACTATCACTATCACTATCCATTTCTTGCAGATTGGGTGAGGGTTCTGTTCCTATACTTCTACCAGAGGAAGCTTTGTGCATCTGAGAGGGTTTAGCCAGAGTGGTTGATTGACTCTTCTGTACGTAAGAGTCCAAGGAGCCTATTTGATGAGATGTGGTGTTCCTGGATTTATGGGGACCAATTTTCACCATTACTGTTAGATGGTATCCGATCTTGATGTGCGATCAGTTGTCAGTAGGTACACGGATGCTCAAACTCCTTCTAGCAAGTTTCCCCAGTTTGCTGGGCAGCGAGAGTTTAATGCAGCATATTTTGGGCCCCTGACAGGGTGGGATGGCGATGTGTATTGTTCTGGAGGTGCGAGAGCGAAGGTGGTGGTAGAATGGCAACGCGGCCGGTGGGGGATGTTCCAGTCACTTCCCGGAGTGGGACAGACTGTGGACCGCAGGGCGGAAATGTCCAGGGGCAGCACATGGCTCCATGAACTGCTGTGGTCACCATTCCCCGGGGCGAATGGTGACCACAGCAGATGGCGGCCAGGCCTCTGGGACTGCGTTGGTTACTCAAGCGGGGTGCCTATATTATATGTAAGTGCTGACCTGTATGGTAAGGAGCCATGTGGGGTTCCCCTTTGTGTCTTGTCTTCCCGTCAGGCTGCACTCTGGTTTTCTGGAGTGGAAGTGCGCTGCTCCCCAGGAGGCGATGATGCTGGAAATCGAGGCCGGGGATTTGTCTGTCCAGCTAGGCCGCACCAGTATCTCGGACACCGATGGGTCTAGAAGCTCCCAATGGGGCTCAGTTTGGGGCGGATGGTGTGGGGAACCCAGGCAAGGGTAGTCTGGATAAACTTGGCTGTGGAAAGAGGGCAGATTCTGAGGGATACGATCCAACCGATGGGAGCTGAAGGGATAGTCGTCCCCACCGCTCGGATGCAGGCCACGCCCCAAGACTAGCCGACAATCTGATGTGTATGGGGAGCTCCTGATGCTCTTCGGGCAGTTTATGTCAGGTAGAATTTCAATGCTGAAATAAGTCACTGCTAGAGGTGCCTGGCAGCAGCCTTCTCCTCTCTTACCATTGAATACACAGACATCTAGCCAACAGCTATTAAAGGTGTATGGGCACCTATGAAAGCAAAGTAGACAGAATATTCAGGCAGCATTCAGCAGGGAGACCATAAGGATCTGGAGTCGATTTACTGCTTAGAAACTTTGGATGTTACTGAAATCTTCTCTCCTTGAATTAAAAATGTTCATTTAGTTTGAGTACAGTAAAGGCTGGCTTCCAAGCAGCATTTATGGATTTAGCTCAGTTATGGTTTATTCGTAGGTTAGTTCTTAAGGAAATGTGAATATGGCCTTATAGATTGTAGCTTGAAACCCAAGTAAATGTGTTACCAGCCTAGTCATTCACACTGATTGCTTTGGACTAAGCCTGAAGTTACAAAATATATCCTATCAATTGTTTCTCCAGGAGTTTTATTTACTCCATTCATGACTGAACACGTCCCTTGCCAATGAGAGATGGAAGAAAATTCTCAACATGGTAAGTTCAAATCAGAAGGTACACGGTGTACTGGTAGATAATAGATTGCATCTGAGTCTTTCTGTTTTCTCAAGTACCTTTCATCCAGGATCTCTGGGGTTAAGTTAACTGATTTCTGAGTCTATGTGTGTGCATGTGAGGATAAAGTAAAATAGCAAAACTAGAAAGGATTCAGTATTTCAAATGTCTATACATTTGCATAGATGCTATTAGATGTCAATGTATTTCACTTATAAAGCTAATGGCCACTGACCTTTTCTTGTGTGTTACCTTTGCCTAAAAAAAAATTGCTTTAATTGCTGGATAAGGGGAAATAATGTATAAAGTCAACCCACTTTCTTGGGTCATGGCAAGGCTTGGTCCACCCCAAGCCATTTTTTCAATAGATGAACCGCTGAAATCCCCACTAATCACAAGAATGGGGGTTCCATACCCTGTGGGGCCTCCTGAAGTGGATGGCCAGAAAAGCACGCTGCCACTCTATTTATTTCTTTGGGAGCACTGGAGATAGCCGAGTGCAGTGCTACAGCCAGTGGTAGGACCCCCACCAATCTTATAGTTATCCTCTATCCTGTGGACAGATGATAATGGAATACCCCTTTAAGTAAAATAAGCAAGCAACCACAGAATGACCACTCAATTTCAGGAACATTTGGGTCACTACAATAGACTGTGAGCTCCATGGATTGGCTTGGATCCAAGGCACCCTAGTAAGAAGGGAGCAGTGACATAGTGTCCCTATGACAATGTATAGAATATCACCTGATAATGAAAACTAAGGCTAGGCTTACATCTGCTCCTGGCATAACCAGACACTACCACACACCGCTGGATCACTGTGATGGGATCTGACAGGGATCCGGCTTGTTTCCAGCAGAATGCTGGCTTTTATTCTGGAAACCTGCTGAATCCTTTTATAGTCAATGGGGATCCAGCGGTGTGCGGAGGTGTCCAGCTATGGTGGATACAGTAACTCCAGAAGTTTGCTCCTCTGCCAGAACGGACTACCAGATTTACCTGCTGCAGATGTGAACCTATCCTGATAGGCATGTCATCAATACGACTGAAGAAAATTTGCATGGTGCTATACTGTAGAGGATAACAGTCTTTGCCATGGATTTACTTTTCTTCTCATATGCCAAAATCATGCAGGTAGACTATCTGGTCGAAATGTGCAAAATTTGCATTTGTAGTGTAAGTTTCACCAGGGGAAAGGATTTGTGTAAAAAATGCATTCTCTCTACAGTAGTGTGGTATTTGTTACCACCATATAAATGATAAGAACATTACAAATATGTAAAACAAAAACAAAAAATGATCCTACATTTAATTCACTATGTCCGATATTTAATTGACTCAGCATTATTTGTTAGCATTGTCCTCCTTGCTAGTAAGGCTGCTTTCACACTCGCGTTTGGTGCTGATCCGTCATAGATCTGCACAGACGGATCCGTTCAGATAACACAAACGTCTGCATCCGTTCAGAACGGATCCGTTTGTATTATCTTTAACATAGCCAAGACGGATCCGTCTTGAACACCATTGAAAGTCAATGGAGGACAGATCCGTTTTCTATTGTGTTATAAAAAACGGATCCTTCCCCATTGACTTGCATTGTGTCAGGACGTTTGGCTCAGTTTCGTCAGACGGACACCAAAACACAGCCAAACTGATGCATTCTGAGCGTATCCTTATCCATTCAGAATGCATTAGGGCAAAACTGATCCACAAACGGAAACCAAAACGCCAGTGTGAAAGTAGCCTTACATACAGAATAAATTGCTAAATAATTAAATCCATTCTTTTACAGAGTATAAAATGCAAGCAAAGCAACATAACTCGATAATTAAACATTTATTAATTTACAGAATGTGATAAGTATAAATGTATTGATAGTTGCAAAGAATAAAGACTATTCCTACATTTATTGCAAATGTGTTCAGCATAATAAATATATGAAAATACTTAAATTAGAAAATATTTCCTACATGAGTGACTGAGTAAACACATCTTTTCGCTGCTTGTGTGACTGAGATTAGACAACACTTTGTTTGAAGGTCACGAAGAGAAGGAATAGAAGGTGCCAGAGCCACTTGTCTGGGATGTAGTCTGTCATCTCTTATTATAGACTTGTCTGGTTGATGCTTGACCCATCAGTGGTAAGTATTCAGTCCTGCTTATCCTTCATCTACCTGACTCCAGGCAGCCATTTCCCATATCCACTGTAATTACCAGATTGGTCCAGTCTCCTTTGTACACCATCACTCTATACAACCTTGACTACCCCAACACTGCTAGAGCTTTTCCTTTTCTTCTTTTTCTTGGCCAATTTCTTCATCTTGTTCTCCTCTGTCTGCAAGTAAAGATTTCTCTCTGTAATTAGAAACAGACCATATAATTAACAATACAAAATTACCCCCAACCCTTAATGTACATTACTAATAACACTGTTGTTTGATACTTTACTTCATGCTGAGATATACTGTAACCATCTGAGGTTACAGGCTGGACACCCGAAGCTTTGGCACAGAGAAATTCTGATGACATGTTCCTATCTCATCTCTTTGCCGGAGTACAGCTAATGGCTCATTGGCCCTCGTACAAAAGTTCAAGGACTTTAAAGGAATGTTTTGATTTATTTCATTTTTAAAAACTCCCATTGGACAGCCATATTGGAGATACATGATCCTACCTTCTCTGGCTCTCTAAAAGTACATCCCTTTCTCCTGAAACTTGGGAATGACAGATGCATAGAGAGTCTAAAACTGGACATATACAATAGATAGAAGTGGGTTGCTGGTTGAACAGCAGTTGAGCAAACAATCATCTGGTGAACGATCATTTTATAAACACGGCCATGCACATTTTAGTTCATATTGGCTGTTACAGTTGTCAAAACTGACCATACTGTAATGACCGGGAGGGAAAATGGAAAGCCCTGCCCAAGGGAGAGGGAAAGGTGGTGACCCCTGACTCACCTTGTGGCTGGCACCTGACTGCCCTGACGTCCCTAGACGGGTTCCTCACCCGTGCGGCGATCAAGTGCCTAAACCCTGGCTTTCCCTAAAATGAGCCCTAGATAGTGAACGGGCCAGTAGGATCGCTAGTCTGCACCACTGACATTAAGAGGGAAACACCAGGGAGAGGACAGACAATACAGACAAACACATAAACCCAGGTGGGCGACCACAGCAAACCCCAAAGGTCCAACAGGGATCCGGAGGGAAACGTTCTGGACCAACAACCAGAGAACGCAGCAACATAGCTCCAGTGGGTCAGTATAGAAGTCCAGGCAGGAAGCTCTATATCTGGCAACCAGAGAAGTGTGAGAGGGGAATATAAGGAGGTTGGGAGTGCTGGACAAGGAACAGCTGAGGAGAAGGAGCTACGGATCCGTGAGTGAGCCAAAAAGGGTTGCAAAGCAAACCCAGAAAGCTACCATAAGGAAATAGCCCTATCTTACATAGAGCGCGCAGCCAACCGCTGCGACTTCCTGACCCCGGGTATAACGGAGTCAGGCGTGGGTCTTGACACCCTCGTGACACATACACATTTAATGAATGATCTTTCTTGGAGCATTCTTTAAAAATAAAATAGATCTTTCATTCATTAATAATCTTTCTTTCAGCAAAAGATCTTTCTTTCAACTATAAAGAAAGTATTTCAAACATGGACAACTTCTTTTCAGACAATAATGGTCTGTCTGTCAGCTGAAATATTTCTTTGGTCACCTTTTAGGCCATCAACACATTAGTGTATTGTCTGCCAAACTCATTGAGAATGGTGGGTTCGACCTACAGACCGACAGTCTAATATGTATGTGGAGCTCTCGACTCAACCCCAACAGATGATGTCAGGGGAGAGAAGGATGGACAAAGTGAATGTTTTTGCCCTATTCTTTTGTTCTCCCTGGTGAAAAGCCACCACCAGAGAAGTCCGGCAGAAGCTTTCTCCTCTCTCCCTAATGAATACACATACACATTTGGCAAAACCCAATGTGGATGTGTATGAGGGAGATAACCGACAGCTATTGAATAGAGTTTGGCTAACAGCTATTGAATGTGTATGGTCACCTTTAGACATCCAGTTTGACATGGGTCATGTGGCCTCTGCAGCCAATAACTGGCTGCAGTGGTGATGTGTCCCCCATGCATCATATCACTAGATCACATGAAGCATGAAGGACACATCACTACTTGTGGTCAGTCACCACGGTGGCCTTTTTGGCAGAGCCCCCAGTGTGGCTGGACCTGTAGAGGGAATCACCTGATTCCCACAGCTGGGTTCTGGCTTTTACGCTTCCACGCCACCTTTGCAGGTGATCTGCAGAAGAGAAGGAGCTGGAATCTAGCATCAGGGATCAGGTAAGTGTGATTCCATCCATAGGTCCTACCTTGATGCGGGGTCTGCCATAAAAGCCCCCTGGGGTGAACAACCCCTTTAAGATAGCTAACAGCAGAACACTCATTCAGTCAACAGCCATCACTCCTGAACCCCCTATACACCTGCTTGCTCTACATGATAAAAGTTTAATTGGTTAATTGCATTGCATAGTGATGTCTATTGTCTTCACGTCATCCTGTATATCAGCGATCAGTTTTATTTGTTTGCAGAGGATTAAGCACTTATAAGGGATTTTCTAATATTGTCAGCTCAGTATTAGGGATCACTAGCAGTGTTCCCTCTAAGCCTTGGCAGCTGCTGAGCGGGGTCGGCTCAGAGCTGGGCACAGCGCCATCAAAGGTGGGCGATAGGAAAACCTAAGATAATTGTCACTTCAAAGAGCATACAAACCTTAGCGCCATCCCGTACAATATACAGTATAATCCCTGCACCATCCCGTACAATATACAGTATAACCCCTGCACCATCCCGTACAATATACAGTATAACCCCTGCACCATCCCGTACAATATACAGTATAACCCCCTGCACCATCCCGTACAATATACAGTATAACCCCTGCACCATCCCGTACAATATACAGTATAACCCCTGCACCATCCCGTACAATATACAGTATAGTCCTCTCTGTGATCACTGGACATTGGTCTCCGTATAAAAACCATACAGGGAAAAAAAAATTTTGATCCAGAGAACTTACATAGAAAAACTAATAACCAAGAGGCTAAACAAAACCCAGTTTCTGACCCTTATGTTAAAACATAACTTTCATTTTATTGCTCTAATACCTAAACACCTAAAGGAAAAAAATAATTTAAAAAAGCTGCTGTTTCTCTAGATGACCTTATGTTGAGAGTAGTGGTAATAGAGTCTCAAGGGTCTATAAAAGCATCTACACTATTTTTACAAATCATTGAGACTCTATTAACACTACTATCAACATAAGGTCATCTAGAGAAACAGCAGCTTTTATTTTTTTCCTTTCTCTTTAGGTGTTAAAATAGAACTTTAATTAGATTGCTGTAACACCTAAACACCTAAAGGGGGAAAAAAGAAAGACCGTGCTGGGCTGGCGGCGCTGCTGTTGCTGTGGGCTGTAGCCGGGCCGGGGTGAAAAGGGGAGAAAAATACGTTATAAAAAAGTCTGATAAATACCAGTGTGAATGAAGGACTGTTAAAAGGGGTTAATAACTACTGAAGGCCCTTCACAGTAGTTATTAACCACTTCAGCAGTCCCCCATTCACAGTATTTATTAACCACTTCAGCAGTCCCCCATTCACAGTATTTATTAACCACTTCAGCAGTCCCCCCTTCACTGAAGAGGGGACTAGTGAAAGGGGTTAATAAATACTTTGAATGGGGGACTGCTGAAGTGGTTAATAAATACTGTGAATGGGGGACTGCTGAAGTGGTTAATAACTACTGTGAAGGGCCTTCAGTAGTTATTAACCCCTTTTAACAGTCCTTCATTCACACTGGTATTTATCAGACTTTTTTATAACGTATTTTTCTCCCCTTTTCACGCTGGCCCGGCTACAGCCCACAGCAACAGCAGCGCCGCCAGCCCAGCACAGTCTATCAATTTCTTTCAGACCAGACACGGCCACTACCTCAGCGAACTCTGTGCCCGCGCTCCTCAGAGTTCCCTTCCTTCTCCCACGAATCCTGCAGCGCCAATAAGTGCGCGAACAGCGGTGTGTGTGTGACGTCTGACGTTAAAGAACACAGTGACGACTGACGTTATGTAGGCGGCGCCCCGCTGTGCTGAGCCGCATAAGACTACGAGGAGGACGTCGGCGCCGTCACGCACAAGTCTGACGAGTGACGACAAGAGCTGGCATTTTGCCAGCAGTGTTAGCGAACTAGGCTGAGTGAGCGGGCATTATAAAATTGTGAGCGGGGCCACAATAATTGCTGCGCGGCCGCCCACCCGCGCAGCTTAGAGGGAACACTGATCACTAGGTCCTTGAAAGTGAAAAGGCCAGAAGGCAGCTGTGATCTGTCACTTTAATAGAGGGTTAATCTGCCCTCTACTGGCAACTGAAAACATTACACTAGTACATAGTACATCTCTAATCAGCAACACCATACACTAAAGATATATATATACGGTTCAGTTTTTTTCCCATCACTAATTAATGATAGACAACACAAGGTGGACACGTTCACCATGACATTTGTGACATGTACTAGGTACTATCTAATTGAGGCATCTGACTGAATGTGTAATAGTAAGTGATTATTAAATGTTACAATTCAGCAAATAATAATTCTCATTTATGGACCAAGAAGTTTCATAAGATGCTGTTTATGTGTATTTATTGTGGACACTTTCAATATAGTCACTATTTGAAGCAATAATTGTTGCATTAAATGTGTCCTGTACCGGTATTATATGCAGTCACTTCGCATGAATACAATTATAGTATGACCGGAAGCATGAACTAAAATGATGTAATGCTATACCCAGCAAATAAAGGGTTGTTCTGTGGATCTGTACTATAATGGTATGTGATCGAATATTAACATTACAAAAATGTGTGAATAAGGGCCCATTCCCAGGACCGCATTTTTCTGTCCGCATCCGTTCTGCAATTTTGCGGATCGGATGCGGACCCATTCATTTCAATAGGGCTGCAAAAGATGAGGCAGCGCACTGTGTGCTGTCTGTATCCACACTTCTGTTCCGCAGCTGTTTTTGCAGACACAAATAGACATTTGTATCATAGGGAAGGACGTTTCGATCTGCGGTCCACAAAGATGTATACAGTCGTGTAAATGAACTAGATATAAATCATGGATCAGGGGGCAAGTGTATTTTATACTATGGAGAAATGACTGTATTATTAATATTGACTCTCCAAAGTCTTAGTTTTATAGGTTTCAAAAGACACAGGTCCATCAATTTTAACCTTTCTCAGATCAATTAATTACGTTTATTATTGGATTAATTATAACTCTCAATGCAATTACTTATTTAAGTATTTAACCCTTTTTTTCAATGCTTATATAATAATTGCCATTACTACCTCTTGGGGTCAGGGCCACTTTCACTGTATGGCAAGTGGTGCACATGCACCAGGCCCACTGACAGCAGGCCCCCCTGGGGGTTTTAACTCTGTCTACCTCCTATGGGCACAAAACTGTTCAAAAATGGCAGCAGGGGAATACACGCACTGCGCCTGCTCCCCAGGAGGCTGGCTGCTTCGGAAGCCTGACTCCACCCTTCCACCACTGCTGTTAGGGCAGCCAGTAGACTTACAAATCAACAATGATTTTCAAGTGTTCATTGCAGCTGCCCTATGAGTTCCTTTCTTACACCAACAGAGATGTTCTGTCAGTGTAATGATTTATCTGTAGCACCAGTGGAACACTTAAGAACATGTGTCCCACCCCAGTCTGCGTAGCGGATACTGATATATCCTCTGCCCTTCTGCTCTGTTGAGGTCATTGGTCTCCTCATGTCTTCTCCACAACCCCCTGATGGTCCCTGACTAAAGGTTTGTGAGTGCAGACATAAAGCTATTTAACCCTCTAACATTTCTCTATCTTAGCATAATAGTGAACCAGATGATGTGAACATAGCACATTACATGTCATATACTGTATACCGTAAAACTACTCTAAAGACTACCTCTTTGAGAAGAGCGCCCTTCTATCCAGACAGATTTCTTGTGCTAGGTGGAGGTTTCAAAGAAGCTTTTCAAAAAAGCTATAAGAAGGAGCTGAAATGTCACCAGTATGAGTGAATAAATACACCAGTTCATGATATCTGTTTGAAGGAGATGCTCTGAATCAAGGCCTTCTTGGACATACACGAGATACCGGTTGACTGCATTGCCCAATTGACTAACAGATAAGTCCTCATTCCTCCCAAACATAAGCATGCACACTTCAACCAAGCGTGCATATGTATGAATGGGTAAAGGGGAGAAAGCCTCTGGCAGACACCATTGTCCCCTCTAGACACCTCTGGCAGATATACGACGTATCTCCCAGAGAACAAAATGATCGGTCAGTTGAAATCCAACATATCCCATCCTTACGGATGTCAAGAGGCGCCTAAATTAGCAGGTCTGGCAGACAAAGAGCTAATGTGTATGGCCAGTATAACTTGCCACTTGTAGACACGTCATTGCTGAAGACAGTCACTGGCTGTGGTGGAGCATTTGACCATGCCCATGTTGCACCGAAAACAAGCCAAGCACCGGAAGATGGACACACCAGAGCCATCATAGAGGATCGGAGTGGTGGGGAGCAGGTAAATATTGGTCTTCTGCTTTACTAAGGCATGCTATCTGCATTAAGTAAAACACTTTTTATTTCCAGACAACCAGTTTAAAAGTCTTAAAACGACTGAAATTATTCTATCTTGTCATTTAACAGTTTTTTATTTTTTTTGATGGAGACACTGATTATTTTATTAGAGGAACAATAAATATGGGAGAATATACAAACTCCATGCAGATTGTGGCCCTTGGTCAGATTTGAACCTGGGATGCCAGCGCTGCAAGCCACCAGTGCTAACCACTGAGCCACTGTGCCGCCCATCAATCTATTGCATGGTCTTAAGCTTTATCAGTCATTTCTCACTGAGAATAGAAATGTTTTTACTATACCTTGGTGTGTCTATGAATTTGGGTTGTTTAGGTGGAGAAAAAACTGCCATTGTGTCAAAATGATGGCAAAATTCAATCAAGTGATTGTCCATTCCTGTTCAGCCGCTGCAGCATCGCTTGCTGGATAAATTGCTCTTCAGAAATAGCTTTCTGCTCCATGGCACCACTCTTGCATGGGGTTTTCAAAAGTGTGTATGTCTAAGCAGACGTTGACAGGAATCCAATAAATTAGGTTGCTTTTGCTCTGATTCAATCTTCCCATGACTTTTGCCCCTACGCTGGGTGAATGTACTCAGCCCTGTTTATCATCCAGTTAATGTGTTAATTTTCGGCATGTGTTTTTTTTCTGCAATGTGTTTCCTGTGCTGGTATTTTTACACCGAGAAGCAGATATTGTCTTCTATCCAGTTCTGCAGCTATGTATTGCATTAATCACTTTACCTTTATGACTGTAAAGATAAATACATAGAACAGCATTGTGACCGGGCTCCATTTATAATAGCTGTCAGAAAGAATGGATTGTCATGGAGAGATCTTTGGTCACATTTACAAAGCTTTAAGTATTACTAGGAAAGATTTAAGTGTTACTAGGGTGTTATTTGTTCATTATTTTCTTTCATTATATATTTTTTTTATTTCTGTTTTCCTTCTTGGTGGTAGCCTTTAACTGGGTTTTTCTAGGAGTTCATTATTGATGACCTATCCTCATGATAGATAATCAGTATCTGATCGGTAGAGGTCCATCTCCCGGCACCCCTTCCGATCAGCTGTGTGAAGAGGCCACAGGACTTCCTAGGCCAGTAAGGTCATGTTCATTGGCCACAGGGGTGGACCACCAATGAGGCAGCACCAGGTAGGGGCAAGAGGTGGGTAGTGGAAGGCCCATTGGCAATTGGCAATGAGCGCTTCCATTGTGGCAAAGGGGTTAGGTTAAGAAATTGGCATTGGGGGGATGGGGCTCTGTTTCAGTTTTCGACTCAGACAGCAGAAAGGCTAGGTGCACCCCTGATTGGCCACATGGCCTATGTGCAGCTGAGTCCCATTCAAGTGAATGGGCCTGGGCTGCAATACCAAGCACAGCCATAAATGTAGCACTGCAGCCTCTTCAAACAGCTGATCTGTGGGTGCCGGAAGACGCACCACCATTGAATCCTGAGACTAGGCCATCAATATTAAAAAGACCTTTAATAGAACTGCTCCCGACCCTCTCTTTACAGCACAAGGGTGTAAGCTTTAGGGCTGTTTCACACGAGCGAGTCCATTGTGGAAATCACGCTCCGTGTCTGAGTGTGATCCTCCGCTCTGGACTTGCAGGAGCGCACGGCATTATCATGATTTATAATGCTATGTGTCTCTGCATGGCCTTTTGTCCACAGAATCATAGTGACATAAAGCTGTCAGTATTATTCTGTAGAAATAAGGTCAAGCAGAGACACATTGCATTATAAATCATGATAGTGCTGTGCGCTCCTGCAAGTCCAGAGCAGAGGATCACACTCAGACACGGAGCGTGATTCCCGCAATGGACTTGCTCGTGTTTAACAGCCCTTAAATCAGAGTCAAAAGACTCTTCCAGTGAAGATGGTCACTGACATCACCAGCTGTCTTTGAATAGTCCTATCTCTGTCATTGCCTCTTCCCTTTGCAACTGTCCATGCAAAAGTTGTATATTTGTTTATTTTCGGCTCTGTTCACATGAGACATAGGTTTAATTCACGTGTGCCACCAAGAATAGTGTTAGATATGCAACTGTATAATCCCATTGCAAAAAAAATAAAAGTATACCCCATCTAGTACTTATCAGTACAGATAACAAAGGTATAACGCCACACACCAGTCACATCTTTGTAAAAAGGACATCGTACATTTTGATAATGGTCGATTCTGATTCCATATGTGGAATGCCAAACCACCAACAAACTATATTGAAACATCCTACTGAGTATTTGATAGACATATCTATTGGTGCAATGATTTACATATGTATTGTAAATGTTAAAGAAGACCTGTCACCACTACTACATTCCATTCCCTATGCATCTATTCCTAGGACTCTATGTGGTGCCATTGCTTGATTATTTCTTGTAGGAGTTATGAATGAATTTCTAGCAGTTTGCAATGAAGGTGCATCTGGCAATTGCCAGTTGGGGGTATTTCCTTGCACAGTCTGACACTGGCAGCAGTGATTGGATAATGTCAGACTGTGCAGGAACACACCTACAACAGGTAACACGGATGGACCTTCACTGCAAACTGGTGATGGTCAGTTCGCAGTGTTCGCCAGCGAACACATGCCGGCTGCCATCTTTCGTAAGGTAGACTCACCCGTCCGGCGATGCACAGGTAAGCCATGTGGTCACCGGGAGCAGGCAGTTCCGAGAACAGCCCTATGAAGGCCCCCGGTGGCTGTTCTCAGAACAGCCTGCTCCCGGGGACCACATTTGATTTCAGACCGGCTCCCGGCACAGGCACAGGTAAGAGCTTACCTGTGTATCGCCGGATGGGTGAGTCTACCTTACTAACGATGGCAGCCGGCATGTGTTCGCTGGCGAACTGACCATCACTGTTCATAACCTCTAACAGGAATAATAGAGGAACGGCACAACATAGTGTGATAGGAATAGGTTCTCCAGAATTGTTATTACATGGGGAATGCAAGTAATTACTAAAACGGACATTTCAGGAGAGGTGACAGGTCCTAAAGCTATTAGTGATTTTTGTATGTACTTTGTTATCAAAGTTATCAATAGACATGGCCTTGTGGTTCACCCGGCGGTCATTTTGCTGCAAACTTTGCGTGTTCGCGAGTCGCCGAACATGCGAACATATGGAGAAATTCGCACCCGCCATATTATTTTACATTGTGAAGAACTTTGACCCATGACACATCCATCAGGTGGTACAGGACAGCCAATTGAGACGTTTCAGCACATGGACATACCCCCTACCTTATAAATAAACCCGATCTGGCCGCCATTTTACATTCAGTGTTTTCCCAGTGTAGGGAGAGGTTGCTGTGTGGAGCAGGGACAGACTGTTAGGGACACCAAACGCTAGCTAATAGGGACACAAAAGTCCTTGGTGTGCTATCGATATGTGTGATACACAGAGGGGTGCGATATACTTTTATAATGAGTTAAAAACACAATGATCTATATAGTGATCACCTGGAAGTCAGGGGCCTAGGGGCTAGGGGCTTACTAGGGGCATTTTTATATAGGGTAAGGTTCTGGACAGGGTCGCTCTTATCAGGGCGGGTGGTCTGTGGTTAGGCTATCAAGGCCAGAATAGCACCCCCCTGCAGGGCAATATCAGGGACAGTTCTTTGCCCACCCTAGTCCTTCAATACCACATCATCATCTAGTCCAGGGTTGGATGTTTTTTTGCTTTCCCTCCTCGATTCATCGATGTGCACTGGAACCCCCCTGATTTTGGTAGGACATATGGTTTCTGATTTAGTGCTGCCGAGCACTGGTTATTGTCTAATGCCTACCACATCTATGCTTTTTGCTTAACTTTAAGAATTATTTTCATATTGAAGGATATCTTTCCCATTCATTTTCAATGGGGCCGGAATGTGCTGTCCGCTTCCGCATTTGCGGATCCGCACTTCCGCATCTGTGCTTCCGTTTCCGCAAAAAAATAGAACATGTCCTATTCTTGTCCGCAATTGCAGACAAGATTAGGCATTTTCTATTATAGTGCCGGCGATGTGCGGTCCACAAATTGCGGAATGCACATTGCCGGTGTCCGTGTTTTGCCGATCCGCAAAACACTTACAGACGTGTGAATGGACCCTCATAGTAGCAATATTAAAGGTTACGTTTTATCTTTATGTATATTCTAATGGATTGCCTTCCTTGTACAATGTTATTATATACTTTCTATGTTAGAAAGTATATTATAGTGCATTTGTATTATGCGGCAGTTGTGTGCGGTTCTGCTGCGATACTGCAGGTCTATAGAGGGACAAGCGTTATTGGAACAAATAATTTATACTGGTGTGATATACCAGTCCCCCCCCAAAAAAAAAAAAACGGGGTTCTTTATACCAATATACTTTCTTTATAGTGCATTTGCGCATGCGCATACGTGAAAATTATATTGCCCATATTTCGTATTGAAATTTTTTTGATGGAGATCGCAAATTCGAATAATACATCTGGTATGTCACTGTCCATGTTGTGGGACTATTTGTGCACTTCTAGTAATTATTTCTTGGCTGCAAATATGAGCTGAAGGTTTTTCAGGTTCGCCTGCCATTAAAATGAATGCGGTTCACGAAGATTTGATCTCGTTTGGGCGATCATGTTCGCGAACCGTCCCGGCAGATGTTTGTCCATCATTAGTTATCAACTTCACAAATGTTTTGCTATTTTACATTAATATTTTTGTTCCTTTAGATTCATCAGTACGAGCTTCTGGAAGCGAGCAAATCATAACATATGTTACGATTTTCTATGTATATAGGGTCTTATGCATTAATCATCCACTTACTGATTGTAAAGAGGTGATTGCATTCAACCTGACATTAATCTGTAAAAGGACATTTTTTAATTCCATTGTACTGACCCCTAGTGACCAGTGTGAAAACTGCAATAGTTTAGAATTCATTTTAGTTAGGCCTCTTTCACACAGCCGTTTTTATTTTCCGTTTACAGGCCGTTTTTTGCGTTCTGCATACGGTCCGTATACGGAACCATTCATTTCAATGGTTCCACAAAAAAAAAACTGAATGTACTCCGTATGCATTCCATTTCTGTATTTCCATTTTTCCGTTTCGTTGAAAGATAGAACATGTCCTATTATTGCCCGCCAATCACGTTCCGTGGCTCCATTCAAGTCAATGGGTCTGCAAAAAAAGGAACACATACGGAAATGCACCCATATGTCTTCCGTATCCATTCCGTTTTTGCGGAACCATTTATTGAAAATGTTATGCCCAGCCCAATTTTTTCAATGTAATTACTGTATACTGTATATGCCATACGGAAAAACAGAACAGACATGGAAACACAACGGAAACAAAAAAAACTGAACAACGGATCTGTGAAAAACAGACCGCAAAACACTGAAAAAGCCATACGGTTGTCTGCAAGAGGCCTCACAAAGATAGATAGAGCAACAAAATTAGGGTCCATTCACACGGAACGGAATTGCGGACCCATTAATTTCTATGGGGCCGCACGATGTGCTGCCCGGATCTGGAAATGTGGACCCGCACTTCCGGGTCCGCAATAACGTACCCGAAAAAAAATGGAACATGTCCTATTCTTGTCCGGCATATTCTATTATAGTGCCGGTGATATGTGGTCCGCAAAATGCGGAACGCACATTGCCGTGTCCATGTTTTGCAGATCCGTGGATCCGCGAAACACATACGGATGTGTGAATGGACCCTTAGGGCTCATGCATATGACAGTATTTTGCGTTCAGTATACTGGCCGTTTTTTTAGTTCAGTATGTGGTACATATACTGAACCATTCATTTCAATGGTTCAGCAAAAAAAAACTGAAGTGTCTCCGTGTGCATTCCGTTTCAGTATTTCCGTACCGTGAAAAGATAGAACATGTTCTATTCTTGTCGGGTTCAAATCACGGTGCTTGGCTCCATTCAAGTCAATGGGTCCGTAAAAAAACGGAACACATACGGAAATGCATCCGTATATCTTCCGTATCCGTTCCGTTTCTGCTGAACCATCTATTGAAAATGTTATGCTCAGACCAATTTTTTCTATGTAATTACTGTATACTGTATATGGCATACGGAAAAACGGAATGGAAAAGCGGAAAGGAAACGAAAACAAAAAACGGAGCAAAACGGATCTTTAAAAAACGGACTGCAAAACACTGAAAAAGCCATACGATCGTGTGCATGAGCCCTTATTAAAATGTCACTTTCTGTTGATATTATTTTCCAACAAAAAGTAATCTGTTTTTTTCTTTTACTAATATACAGATTTTGATCTAAGATTACAAAAATAAATTCTTGCATGTTGTAGTTTTTACTATCAACTGAAATGAATATCATGTTAAATTCAGAAATATGTTAATTTTATACAAGCTTAGCACAGCAGGAAAATGACAATTACCCAGAACATTTTGAGAAACCAAAACATTAAAATACATTAGCGCTAAATAGAGCTAAGTGGAATTTTCCAAGGCTTCCTGGAGTTAACTGGGGGCTGAATGTTATTATTTCTACAAGGCTGCTAAAGTAATGTGATAAATCCCACTAGAATGGCATGTAAGAGATGTAGCCTACAATAACCCTGGTGTAATGTATTAGGCCTCCTGCACACGAACATGTGCGCCCCGTGGCCGTGCTGTGTGCGCGAACACCGACCGTGGGGCAGCCGCAGCAGATCGCGGACCCATTCACTTTAATCTTCTATGTTTTTGCGGAAAGGAAGTACAGGGACGAAATCCCACGGAAGCACTCCGTAGTGCTTCTGCAGGGTTCCGTTCCATGCTTCCGTTCTGCACCATTCCGCATCTCCGGATTTGCGGACCCATTGAAGTGAATGGGCCCGCATCTGTGATGCGGAATGCCCACGGAATGGCGCCCATATATTGCGGATACCCAAATGCAGGAGGCCTTACTCTGCTAATGATTCCTGACTAGTTCACAGGCTGCCTCTTGTTCAAATTGTTCCTTTTTTAAATTGGAGACTTTAGTGTTCTAGCAAGAAACACGTTTTACAAAAGCTAATAATCCAGCTAGGATAGCAAGAAGATGGTAGAAAACCAGTTGCTGATTTTTTAGGTGAATCCTCAGCAAAATATCCATGTTTCACATGAGGATTTTTCTGCCATTTCTTTGTGAATTTGCCATGGAACTCGAACAATACGTTGCATAGGTTAAAATCCACTGTGAAATTGCCCAGATTTCTTGAGCATGGATGAGATTTGTTAAACTATCATCCACTTTGCAGCAATTGTTAGATGCTGTGGATGTGTGCTATATTAGTGTTCCTCAACTCCAGTCCTCAGGGCCCACCTGCTGGTCAGGTTTTCAATTTCCTTAGTATTCAGCAGGTGATATAATTAGTTTCAATGCATCAGGACTTACCACAGGTATTCATTCTGTGGGATATTCTCAAATCGTGACTGGTAGGTGGGTTCCGAAGACTGGAGTTGGGGAACCCTGTATTCTACAATTCTACGACACATGGACGTAGCCTAAATGTGATTATGATTTTCCCTTATCGTCCTCGGCAGCACAGAATGGGTTAAATGTTGGCCTCATCAGTCTGTAGGACCACCCACCTAGATTAAACAATTAACAACTAACTGATTAACATGGCTATAAATAGGTACTGAATGCAACTGCTCCATGTATTTTTTATTTGTCCTCATTTAGTTTGAGGAAGTTGCCCACCTTATCAAGTGGATGGCCACATATGCCGTGGGGTCTCCCAGGCTCCAGGCCAAGTGTTCAGCTCTGACACTCTCCTGCATCCTCGGTGTGCGGGCAGGCATGGAAGGCCGGATTCTAAGTGTGACATGCTTGTGGAACGCAGACACAGGAGCGTCTGACATCATCTTCATGCGCCACAAGTCGGATTCTTCTCCTTGCCGCTCCGGCAATACTAGAGGCCGCTGCTGCACTTCCGCATGTAGCAGACGCAGGAGCGTCTGACGTCATGATCCTGGGACCAGACAGCATGCGCTGGGTGGTGCCCAAACCAGGTATTTGAATGTGAATGCAGGCTGGAGCAGGGTGCCTTGTAGTGCCTGGCAGCCAAGCTCCTGCAGTCTAAAAGGTATTGTGTCAGGGGGCCCATGTGTTGTTTGGGTCACCATTTTATATGCTGATTATATGCCTCTTAATGTTTTCAGATGTCCACTCGGTCTAGCTCTGGGGGGAAAAAATCTAAAAAGCACAAGCACAGGTTCTGCCTATCCTGTGAACAGCCCCTGTCTGATGAACATCTAGATGACCAGTGTGAGAGCTGTAATGCTGCTGCTTCTATCCATTCTCAGAGGTCTTCTGCGGGATCAAAAAGGAAAAAGAGGAAAATATCTCGCTGTATTTCATGTATTCAGCCCTTGCCAGATGGCTAGCAGTGTAATGCCTATGTCTCTTGTATGCAGCCTGAAGAGGTATCTGACGCAGAAACTAAGAGGTTAATGGGACTTTTTAAGTCTTTTTTAAAACAGACAAAAAGAAAAGAGAAAACGTCAAAAAGAAGACAGGATCCGTCTCCCTCGTCCACCTCGGACGACTCACTACGATCTGAAGGAGAACTGTCATCAGAGTCTGATTGGGAAGTTTCTAATATAGAAGAGAACTTCCTTTTTGATAAAAGTGATGCTAACCACTTAATCAAGGACGTTAAAGGTGTTATGGAAACTAAAAAAGACCCGATTGCCGAGCAAGACAAAGAGTCTTTTTTTTATTTTCCAAAGAAAAAAGCCTGTGTACTCCCAAGCCACCCAGTCCTGGAATCCATATTCCAAAAAGAATGCAAATATCCTCTGAAGAAAATGGACCTGGGTTCCAGATTCCGTTCCGTCTATAGAATTGATCCCACCGAGTCTTCAAGCTGGGAATCCCCGGCCAGGGTTGATCCTGCTGTAACCAGGTTAGCTAAGAGGTCCTTTTTTCCCGTGGATGACTCCACGCTGCTGAAAGATCCGATGGATAAAAAAGCAGATAATCTGCTAAAGAGGCTTCATACTTACCTAGCCGCCTTAAATAAGGCAGCAATGGCCGCAGTCCCGGTAGCTCGAGCACTCAGAGTCTTGCTGAGTCATTTGGAGACATGGAAGGAGTCTCCAGAGAGGACTTACTTCAGCAGCTACCATCCCTCAAGCTGGCAGCTGAGTTTTTATGTGACTTCCCGGTGGACTCGCTGAGACTCCTGGCTAAAGACATGGCGCTCTCAAATTCTATAAGAAGAACCTTGTGGCTGAAATTATGGGCAGGAGATGCTGCATCAAAGAGTAATCTCTGCTCCTTACCCTTTGAACCAGGGAAGCTGTTCAGTTCTCAACTAGACAAGCTGTTGGAAACAAATGCAGAAGAAAAAGCCTTGAATTTTCCTCAGTTCAAGACTAAGGATCGTGCTAAAATTTTTCGACCCTTTAGAAGACAATCCTAGAAGAGAATAAAGGGCTAGCCGACTGCCTTAATGAATACTTCTGTTCAGTTTTTACAGAAGAAAAAGGAGAAGGACCTCCACTAGAAAGGATGACTAATAAATCGTTTGATGCATGTGTCTTTACAGAGGAAGATGTTCTAAGTTTGCTGTCTAAAGTGAAGACAAATAAGTCACAGGGGCCTGATGAGATACACCCAAAATTATTAAAAGAGCTTAGTGGTGAGCTGGCAAAACCGTTAACAGATTTATTTAACCAATCATTAGTAACAGGAGTCGTCCCGGAAGATTGGAAATTGGCAAATGTCGTGCCCATTCACAAGAAAGGTAGTAAGGAGGAATTGAGCAACTATAGACCAGTGAGTCTGACATCAATAGTAGGCAAATGAATGGAAACCCTATTAAAGGATAGGATTGTGCAACATCTAAAATCCCATGGATTGCAAGATGAAAAACAACATGGGTTTACTTCAGGGAGATCATGTCAAACTAATCTTATAGATTTTTTTGACTGGGTGACTAAAATAATAGACGGTGGAGGTGCAGTAGACATCGCATATCTAGATTTTAGTAAGGCTTTTGACACTGTCCCACACAGAAGACTTATCAATAAACTGCAGTCATTGAGCATGGACTCCCATATTGTTGAGTGGATTAGGCAGTGGCTGAGTGACAGACAACAGAGGGTTGTAGTCAATGGAGAACATTCAAAACAAGGTCATGTTACCAGTGGGGTTCCACAGGGATCTGTACTGGGACCAATTTTGTTTAATATCTTCATAAGTGATATTGCAAAAGGCCTCGATGGTAAGGTTTGTCTTTTTGCTGATGACACAAAGATATGTAACAGGGTTGATGTTCCTGGAGGGAAACGCCAAATGGAAAAGGATTTAGGTAAACTAGAAGAATGGTCAGAACTCTGGCAACTGAAATTTAATGTGGATAAGTGCAAGATAATGCACCTGGGGCGTAAAAACCCAAGGGCAGAATATAGAATATTTGACACAGTCCTGACCGCAGTATCTGAGGAAAGGGATTTAGGAGTAATTATTTTAGAAAACTTAAAGGTGGGAAGACAATGTAATAGAGCAGCACGAAATGCCAGCAGAATGCTTGGATGTATAGGGAGAGGTATAAGCAGTAGAAAGAGTGAAGTGCTTATGCCGCTGTACAGAACACTGGTGAGACCTCACTTGGAGTATTGTGCGCAGTACTGGAGGCCATATCTCCGGAAGGATATAGATACTCTAGAGAGAGTTCAGAGAAGAGCTACTAAACTAGTACATGGATTGCAGGATAAAACTTACCAGGAAAGGTTAAAGGACCTTAATATGTATAGCTTGGAAGAAAGAAGAGACAGAGGGGATATGATAGAAACTTTTAAATACATTAAGGGAATCAACTCGGTAAAGGAGGAGAGCATTTTTAAAAGAAGAAAAACTACCACAAGAGGACACAGTTTTAAATTAGAGGGGCAAAGGTTTAAAAGTAATATAAGGAAGTATTACTTTACTGAGAGAGTAGTGGATGCATGGAATAGCCTTCCTGCAGAAGTGGTAGCTGCAAATACAGTGAAGGAGTTTAAGCATGCATGGGATAGGCATAAGGCTATCCTTCATATAAGATAGGACCAGGGACTATTCATAGGATTCAGATATATTGGGCAGACTAGATGGGCCAAATGGTTCTTATCTGCCAACACATTCTATGTTTCTATCACAGAGGAAGTTTTCGCGGACGATCCGGCAGAGGCAGAACAGATAGAAAAGTCCGTCCTGGTTCATTTGAAAGAACAAGGGGGAATGGAGACATAAGAACCCCAAATGAGGTTTCTGACGCCAGAAGTCAGTCAGTAGGAGGGCGTCTGTCTAATTTCTATGCGAACTGGAAAAAGATCACCACGGACAAGTGGACTCTGGATGTAATAAGAGACGGATATTCTCTAGAGTTTCAGAATTACCCAAGAGACAGATTTCTTTATCAAAAAGAAGATCCTCGAATCAGTCATCTTGTGGAACAGTTCCTGAAAAAAGGAGCCCTGGAACTAGTACCAAGGGATCAAGAAAAACAAGGAGTCTGCTCCCGATTGTTTCCTGCCCAAAAGCAGACGGAAGATGGCGCCTTATTAAAGACCTCAGATACCTGAACCACTATCTAAAGAAGATCCATTTCAAAATGGAGTCCATAAGATCCGTCACATCTGCTCTCCAACAAAACCAGGTTATGGCTTCCCTAGATTTAGAAGATGCCTACCTACATGTGCCCATAAAAGCTACCTCAAGACGGTTCCTGAGGGTGGCAGTCGGCAAAGCAGGAAGGATTCTGGACCTACATTTCAAAGCATTGCCTTTCGGGCTAACATCCGCACCCCGGATATTTACCAAGATTTCTGTGGTGGCAGCAGTGAATCTACATCTACAAATCATTCAAGTATATCCGTATTTGGACGACTGGCTAATTGAGGCAGCTTTGCTGGGGCAGCTGGAAGCTCATCTCCACACAGTCATGGCTCTTCTCCAGTCCCTCGGTTTCCTGGTGAATTGGGGAAAATCCCAGCTTTTTTCCGACGACGTCAAAGAGGTTCTTGGGGTTATTAATAGACACCCGCTGCATGAAAATTCCACCGGAGAAGATTCAGACTCTGAGACAGGAGGTAAAGACTTTAATGTCCATACACAAGCCATCTGTCCGCAGAGTAATGAAAACCGTGGGCCATCTGACTTCTACTATAGATGCAGTGCCATGGGCGAAAAACCGCATGCGAGACCTCCAGTTAAGTATGATCCAAGCGAAGCGTGCCAATCATCACAACCTGGAGAGAAGATTCAGCCTGAAACCGGCAGTAATCCGCAGTCTGAACTGGTGGTTACAAACCAGAAATCTGACCAAAGGAAGGTCATTTCAATATGTTCCTCCGATAATGATAACAACTGATGCATCAGCCAAAGGCTGGGGGGCCTGTGTGCAGAACAAATGGATCCAAGGGAAGTGGTCGCACCAGGATCTGCAGCAGTCTTCAAACTTCAAGGAAATGAAGACAGTACTGAAGTCGCTGTGCCATTATCAACCTCTCCTAGAGGGGAGATCTGTATTAATCCGGTCAGACAATCTCGCTACTGTGTTTTATCTAAACAAACAGAGAGGAACGCGGAGCCTATCCTTGATAAGATTATGCAAGCAAATATTCATCTGGGCTGAATGACATCTTTTGGAGTTGAGAGCGATTCATATAAGAGGCTGTTGCAATACACAAGCAGATCTTTTGAGTCGGACAACGATGAATCCAGCAGAATGGGAACTGAATCCACTCTACTTCAGTCAAGTAATAACCAAATGGGACTCTCCAACCTGGGACTTGATGGCATCCAGACAAAACAGGAAGCTGCAGAAGTTCTGTTCCCTGAACAGGTGCGACCGGCCGACAGTGGTGGATGCATTTTCGATGTCTTGGAGTCAGCAGTTTGTGTACATATTTCCACCAATCCCTCTCATCTTGAAGGTTCTACAGAAGATTGTAGTAGAGAAGCCAAGAGCAATACTGATCGCACCATTCTGGCCCCGGAGGTCATGGTTTCCTCTTCTTCTTCAGCTATCCAGAGGGAAATTTTGGAAACTTCTGAAAGCCCCCGATTTGCTCCTCCAACAGGGACTATACCATCAGAATCTGGACAGGCTTCATCTCACGGCCTGGATGTTGAGAGAACCAGATTAAAAGGAAGGGGTTTTCCAGATGCAGTTATTAATCCACTACTGAATTCCTGCAAGCACTCGACAAATTTGAGATATGCCAAAGTTTTAAAGAAATTTAGAGCGTGGTTGTCTGAAAAGAATTATGCTGAAGTCGATATATCCATAATTCTTCAGTTCCTTCAGGAAGGAATTGACAAGGGCTTGAAACCAAATACCTTGAAATCCCAGATGACTGCCATCAATATCATGACAGAGAACAAATTAATCTCTCATCCCCTGATATCTAGGTTCTTCAAAGCCTTAAGAAGATTAAGACCTGTGGTACACAAACCATTTCCAGTATGGTATTTATCCTTAGTGCTGAGAGGGCTTACCAAGCCGCCCTTTGAACCATTGGTGCAAGTGGACATCAGGTTACTTTCCTGCAAAGTCTTATTCCTGGTGGCAATAACCTCAGCAAAGAGGTTAGGAGAGCTGCAGGCCCTTGAGTCCGAAGGCAGCACAGCGATACCCTCCCTAATAAATCTTTTCATTATTTTTGGTGCAACTGTGTGAATCTATTTTTTAATACAAGGAGCAGTTTATTCAGTACCTATTTATAGCCATGTTAATCAGTTAGTTGTTAATTGTTTTAATTTAGGTGGGCGGTCCTACAAACTGATGAGGCCAACATTTAACCCATTCTGTGCTGCCTTCGGACTCAAGCAAAGAAAAATTCCAGATACTAATTTTCTTCTCTCTCAAATCCTCATCCTTTTCTGGCACAGAATGAAATGCAAAAAATAAATTACCCTTGTAGCTTGCAGTTAGCTAACAACATACTGGAATAAATACTGATTTATAATTTCTAGTATTCTGGTATCATTCAAGGTTGCATAAACCATACAAACAACCTGTGTAGCTGTGTAGGATGAGAATTTGGGTGGAGGTGGCTCCATCTTGATTTTCCTGTGGTTTTGTGAGCCTCTACAGGGCTCCCTGTAGCAAAAAAATTATAGTGAATGTTGTGTGAGGATAGTGCAGCTCTAGGACTGATATCTGAAATATCTAGGATCCACATGGGCAAATGTTTAGGGCCCCTGCATACACTATTATGTCACTCCATCTTGTACACATTGCGTACATTTGGTAGGCATGTGAAAAATGTTGCTAGGGTACGGCCAGAATGTCATGTTTCCGAATGCAGTTTTGGAGCTTTACATTTATGTCTATACACCGCCATCTTGAACCTTATTGTATGCATTTGGTGGGAATCTGTAAAAGGTTGGTACCATACTTCTTCTCCAGCAAGAAATGTAAACAGGTGCCAGCAGGGCCGTCTTTAACACGGGGTATAAGGGGCAGCTGAACTGGGCCCAGTTGCTCCTGGGGGGCCCATGGCAGCTGCCTCTTGAGCCCTGCTGTGGCCCTGGTGACAAGTGGGGGTGGCAGCAGGGCACAGAGAGATGAGCGCTTCTTCACTGTTTACCTGCTCTCCACTGCAGATGCAACGGCGAGAAGGTAAACAGTGAAGAGGAGGTAGCGCTGGCACGGCGCATGCCTCCTCTTTAAACAGCTGATCGGCGGGGGTTCTGGGTGTCGGCCCCCCGCCGATCTGATATTGATGACCTATCCTGAGCATAGGTCATCAATAAATATAACTTGGACAACCCCTTTAAGGGACACTATAGTCACCAGAACCACAACAGCTAAACGTAATAGTTCTGGTGTCTATAGCATGTCTCTGCAAGCTTTTTAATGTAAACACTGACTTTTCAGAAAAAAAGGCAGTATTTACATTACTGCCAAGGAACATCTCTAGTGGCCACTCATCATTATTAAAGTTTACTTCTCTGAGGTGTATGGATTTTTTTTTGTGTGTGTGTGTGCGTTGTGGTGGAGAGTGTGATTGCATGCTAGGGTGTGGGAAGGCGGGATCCAGGGGGCCCAAGTAAATTCTTGCCCAGGGTCGAATCAATATTAAAGACGGCCCTGGATACCGGAGTAGTGAGAGTGGGCAACTGAAGCCACGAAAGAAGAAGTATTGACAGCAGAGTGTCAGAACCAGCAGCTTGCAGAATGTGAAGACTAAAGGTACCCAGGACTGTACAAGCCACAGCAGTGCTGGAGATTATGGGCAAATTTCATCCCGGGGGCAGACATCTCCCAAAAAGCATGTTACGAGCAACTGGGATCTCTTGTCTGTTTCTCACTAACTTTGTTTAAGACGATTGCTATGCAGCTGCCTTACACCTCAAACTTGTTTTATCATCCACCTGCTTAGTGTAGTGAGTGCTGGGGTGGGGGTGGAAGGATATTGTTATGCCTTTCAATGCCTTTAGTTTTGATTCCTCTTTGCCGGGTATAGCAAAAGCTCTGTACAGTCTGTTTTCAGAGTCTTAGATCATTCTAGTCCATTGGTTTTGTTTGAGAGGATTATGATATTTTGGTTCTGTGGTCTTTATTGTAGTTGTCATTGTTGTGGGCTCAGCTTTCTGTTTGCTGTTTGAGGCTTGAGGTTTTTTTTTTATATGTTTTGTTGGATTTAGCAGTTCAGTTTCTGCTAGATTTTATTATTTACATTCATCGCTCTCCACCTGTATGCCATTGCCACCTACCATCTGTTCTATTGCTGGACTTGATCTTCCTTATCCTTTTCCATCCATATTTTCTGTCATCTGTTGGGGTAAGTTTATTCTTCTGTCAACCTAATATATGCTTCATACAGTTGTGTTCAAAAAGATACCAGTGTGTTTAAAAAAGTGAATAAGGCTCAAAAAACCTTCTAATAGCTTTTATTTCCATATACACAAATGCATTGGGAACACTACACATTCTATTCCAAATCAAAACATGAAGAAAAATATGTCAAATTTGTGTTCTTCAAAAAAAAAATTAAGAAAAGGGAATATTAGACTGTTCAGAAAAATAGCAGTTTGTATTCTTCTTTACAAACTCAAACATTTGCTATATAAACTGAACAATGTTTGAAGATTTTGCTTTCCTTTGAATCGCTTAACTAATATCTAGTTGTATAACCTCTGTTTCTGAGAACTGCTGTACATCTGTGTTGCATGGAGTCAACCAACTTCTGGCACCTGTGAACAGGTATTCCAGCCCAGGATGATTGGACTACATTCCACAGTTCTTCTCTATTTCTTGGTTTTGTCTCAGAAACAGCATTTCTGATGTCACCCCACAAGTTTTCTCTTGGATTAAGATCCGGGGATTGGGCTGATCACTCCATAATGTCAATCTTGTAGGTTTGGAACCGAGATGTTGCACATTTACTGGTGTGTTTGGGGTCGTCGTCTTGTTGGAACACCCATTTCAAGGGCATTTACTCTTCAGCATAAGGCAGCATAACCTTCTCAAGTATTCTGATGTATTCAAACTGATCCATGATCCCTGGTATGAGATAAATAGGCAAAACACCTTAGTATGAGAAACATCCCCATATCATGATGCTTGCGCCACCATGCTTCACTGTCTTCACAGTGTACTGAGGCTTAAATTCAGTGTTTGGGGGTTGTCTGACAAATTGTCTCCGGCCACTAGACCCAAAAAGAACAATCTTACTTTCATCAGTCCACAAAAAGTCTCTTTAGGCCAGTCAATGTCCACATTGGCAAATTGTAACCTCTTCAGCACATGTCTTTTTTTCAACAGTGGGACTTTGCAGGGGCTTCTTGCAGATAGCTTGGCTTCACTTAGGCCTCTTCGAATTGTAACAGTACTCACAGGTAATTTTAGACCTTCTTTGATCTTCCATGAGCTGATTGTTCGCCATTGCCATTTTGGCTATTCTTCTATCCATTCGAATGGTAGTTTTTTTTGCTTTCTTCCACGTCTTTCAGATTTTGGTTGCCATTTTAAAGCATTTGCGATCATTTTAGCTGAGAAGCCTATCATTTTCTGCACTTATTTATATGTTTTCCCCTCTCCAATCAACTTTTTAATCAAGGCACACTGTTCTTCTGAACAATGTCTGGAACAAATTTTAGAGAAAAATGCACTGTAACCAGCATGTACAACATTTGCAGCCTTTCTTCCTTAAATAAGGGCAATAATTGCCACCTGTTTTTCTAAGAATGAATGACCTCACTGATTGAACTCCACACTGCTATTATTTTGAACATGCCCCTTTCAATAAGTGATTGAATTACAGAGAATCAGCAGCATGCATGTAATGACTGTTGGATCTGTTGGGTTTCTATTACTCTACTACACCTCCTAGTAAATTATTTGCCATGTAGAAATATAATTTCTAACAAAAACAGTGATTGATCAGGTTAGTGATGTCACTGCTATTATATTGAACACAACTGTATATCATTTTTGGTGACCATCTGGATGTTACATAATTTTGCTCTACTCAAGTCCTGATTTTATCTGAATACCAGGAGCCCTAATTACTGCTTGGATAAGGTGACTGCTGTAGATGAAGTTTAGTTCTGCAGTGTTGTTTCAAAGCACATTGGGTGTATGCATAGAGAAAGCACAATATCATTCTGGAGTTGCGCCGAATCAAGAGTTAATGTTGAGTTGCAGAAATCATTTAAACATTGTATGATCCTGATTATTGTGAACCATATTAAAACTTGTCTCCCTTCCCCCTGTATCTTACACACATCCACCAAAGCCACTTTTAATGTACTAACCGTGAGCTATTATGTTCATGCATCATTCACATACTAGGATATACAGCAACATAGCTTTCCAAGCTGCATAACTTTTAGACTAGTATATGTACAGTACAGACCAAAAGTTTGGAGACACCTTCTCATTCAAAGAGTTGTCTTTATTTTCATGACTATGAAAATTGTAGATTCACACTGAAGGCATCAAAACTATGAATTAACACATGTGGAATTATATACATAACAAAAAAGTGTGAAACAACTGAAAATATGTCATATTCTAGGTTCTTCAAAGTAGCCACCTTTTGCTTTCATTACTGCTTTGCACACTCTTGGCATTCTCTTGACGAGCTTCAAGAGGTAGTCACCTGAAATGGTCTTCCAACAGTCTTGAAGGAGTTCCCAGAGATGCTTAGCACTTGTTGGCCCTTTTGCCTTCACTCTGCGGTCCAGCTCACCCCAAACCATCTCGATTGGGTTCAGGTCCGGTGACTGTGGAGGCCAAGTCATCTGGCGCAGCACCCCATCACTCTCCTTCATGGTCAAATAGCCCTTACACAACCTGGAGGTGTGTTTGGGGTCATTGTCCTATTGAAAAATAAATGATGGTCCAACTAAACGCAAACCGGATGGAATAGCATGCCGCTTCAAGATGCTGTGGTAGCCATGCTGGTTGAGTATGCCTTCAATTTTGAATAAATCCCCAACAGTGTCACCAGCAAAGCACCCCCACACCATCACACCTCCTCCTCCATGCTTCACGGTGGGAACCAGGCATGTAGAGTCCATCTGTTCACCTTTTCTGAATCGCACAAAGACACGGTGGTTGGAACCAAAGATCTCAAATTTGGACTCATCAGACCAAAGCACAGATTTCCACTGGTCTAATGTCCATTCCTTGTGTTCTTTAGCCCAAACAAGTCTCTTCTGCTTGTTGCCTGTCCTTAGCAGTGGTTTCCTAGCAGATATTCTACCATGAAGGCCTGATTCACACAGTTGTTCTAGAGATGTGTCTGCAGCTAGAACTCTTTGTGGCATTGACCTGGTCTCTAATCTGAGCTGCTGTTAACCTGCGATTTCTGAGGCTGGTGACTCGGATGAACTTATCCTCCGCAGCAGAGGTGACTCTTAGTCTTCCTTTCCTGGGGTGGTCCGCATCTGAGCCAGTTTCTTTGTAGCGCTTGATGGTTTTTGTGACTGCACTTGGGGACACTTTCAAAGTTTTCCCAATTTTTTGGACTGACTGACCTTCATTTCTTAAAGTAATGATGGCCACTAGTTTTTTCTTTACTTAGCTGCTTTTTTCTTGCCATAATACAAATTCTAACAGTCTATTCAGTAGGACTATCAGCTGTGTATCCACCTGACTTCACAACGCAACTGATGGTCCCAACCCCATTTACAAGGCAAGAAATCCCACTTATTAAACCTGACAGGGCACACCTGTGAAGTAAAAACCATTTCAGGTGACTACCTCTTGAAGCTGATCAAGAGAATGCCAAGAGTGTGCAAAGCAGTAATCAAAGCAAAAGGTGGCTACTTTGAAGAACCTAGAATATGACATATTTTCAGTTGTTTCACACTTTTATGTTATGTATATAATTCCACATGTGTTAATTCATAGTTTTGATGCCTTCAGTGTGAATCTACACTTTTCATAGTCAAAATAAAGAAAACTCTTTAAATGAGAAGGTGTGTCCAAACTTTTGGTCTGTACTGTACTTGAATAAATAAATTATAGCACCTGTGCTACCGCTATGTCAATCTCCTACTCCCCATAGCTCAGTTCAGGGGAGCAGCCGCTGGGGTATTTTCTACAGAGTTCGCTGCCCTGACTCAATAAAACATATGTATAAATAGTATTGTACTTTGAATACCCTCGCTGGTAAGGAGATCGGTGAAGGACGTGGCTAGTATAGACTGGCTACATAGGCTATATAGGAGAAAGTTGTCATTATTAAAGCAATAATTCTACCTGCCCAGAAGATAGAGGATCAGCGGGATTGGTCTTTGGATCTTCTCCGCTGGGTTGGTGAAGTTTTTTCTGGAGCGCTTTTGGCTCAACTTCCTATGCGCGCGCCGCTCTGGCCGGTAGCTGGTGAAGGAGCTGGCAGGTAAAAGGTTTGTGAGCATATTGTGTGACGTCACAGCAGCCCGATGGATGCTTCCAAGGTCCAAAAATCACTCAACGCGTTTCAGAACCAACTGGCTCCTTTGTCAGGGATGGTGTGGATTTCTTGACCTGTGGATTAAATAGGCGTCCTGTTCCCATGGCAACACCTGCATGATTCACCATAGTTTTTACCAATACTCCTCCATCTTTAGATGCCATTTATACTGCAGTCAGTGTATTCCAGTCCATATATAGAGTACCCACTGATATGTGATATAGGCCTCATGCACACAACAGTATTTTTTCACGGTCCGCAAAAACGGGGTCCGTGATCCGTGACCGTTTTTTCGTCCGTGGGTTTTCCTTGATTTTTGGAGGATCCACGGCCTGGCCGTGCGGAGCCAAACGGATCCGTCCTGAATTACAGTGCAAGTCAATGGGGACGGATCCGTTTGACTTTGACACAATATGGTGCAATTGCAAACGGATCCGTCCCCCATTGACTTTCAATGTAAAGTCAGGAGTCCCTTTTATACCATTGGATCAGAGTTTTCTCCAATCCGATGGTATATTTTAACTTGAAGCGTCCCCATCACCATGGGAACGCCTCTATGTTAGAATATACTGTCGGATATGAGTTAGATCGTGAAACTCAGATCCGACAGTATATTCTAACACAGAGGCGTTCCCATGGTGATGCGGACGCTTCAGGTTAGAATATACTAAAAGAACTGTGTACATGACTGCCCCCCCCCTGTTTTTAACTTATTGGTGGCCAGTGCGGCCGGCCCCCCCTCCCCCCTGTAGTTAACTCATTGGTGGTCAGTGCGGCCGCCCCCCCCCCTCTCTTCCCGGTAGTTAACTCATTGGTGGCCACCAATTCTTTTAGTATATTCTAACCTGAAGCGTCCCCATCACCATGGGAACGCCTCTGTGTTAGAATATACTGTCGGATCTGAGTTTTCACAAAGTGAAAACTCGGCTCTGAAAAAGCTTTCATGCAGACGGATCTGCGGTTCCGTCTGTGTAAAAGTAGCCTACGGCCACGGACCACGGACGCGGGTGCCAATCTTGTGTGCATCCGTGTTTTTTCACGGACCCATTGACTTGAATGGGACAGGTCATATTTTTTTGACGGACAGGAAGCACGGATCATGGATGTGGCTGAAAAACTGTGCATTTTCAGATTTTTCCACGGACCCATTGAAAGTCAATGGGTCCGCGAAAAAAAACGGAAAACGGCACAACGGCCACGGATGCACACAACGGTCGTGTGCATGAGACCATATAGTGTGATTTCTTTATATAGATGTCTGTTATTGAAAAACGAATAGCTCAATCTCTTGATTCAAACCTTTTGGCGCTAGACTATTTAGTCTAAATATCCACTTATTCTCACAATGAGACATTTGTTTGATAAAGTTCCCACCCTTGTATTCATTTTAACCCTATCAATGCCATCAATTGAAGAGCCAGTGAATTTACCTGCATGATGTTCTGTGTAGTGGTGTGATAATGGGTGTCCATAAAATTTTTTATGTATGTTATTTATGTTCCCTGATTTTGCAGGAAAATAATTATTTATTTATTTTTATTTAGATTAGTAGACTCTTTATTCTGAACAGATTTTATCGAAGGAGCTATTAAATTTAGCTAGATTTGATGCTCTCCAGAATGTAAAGATTGGGCGTGCGGGGATTTTATCTCGTAACACTTTATCCTGTTTTAGAATGTCCCAGTGACGTCTTACAATCCTTTTAAAGGCTCGCTCTCCTTCGCTATATCTTGTTATTATAGGGACCTTCATGCAGTTTACTTTATTACTTCCCTCACCGTTTACCTCTATTGATGTTTCTTTTATTGCTTTCTCCTGTAATAATTCATTGCGGTCTAGCTCTCTCACTTGTTTTATAATTGGTTCTAGATTGTTCATTTTATACTCTTTTTCAGTGAATTTACTATTAAGTTCATCAGTTTCTTCTTTAAAATGCACAAGACTAGTGCAATTCCTCCGTACCCTGATATACTGGCTATAAGGAATATTTGTAAGCCAGGTTGTTAAGTGGCAACTGTCAAGAGGTATAAAACTATTACTATCAGTGGGCCTATGATATGTCCTGGTCTGTATTTGACCATTTTCAATAAAAATGGTCAGGTCCAGGAAGTTAATTTGTTGCCAACTCCAATGGGGTGTGAAGTGCAAGTAAAAGTCATTTTTATTAAGATCATTTAAAAAAATGGATTTAATAATAGTTCTCCTTTCCAAATAAAAACATGTGAATGTTTACATGGTTTGTTCAATAAAAACATGGTAACATCTAATTCTTTGCGTGTTATTAGTTTAAGCAGACTGTGATTGTCTATTGTTGTGACTTAGATGAAGATCAGATCACATTTTATGACCAATTTGTGCAGAAATCCATATCATTCCAAAGGGTTCACATACTTTTTCTTGCAAATTTCTTTTATTGGTTTCTCCTGTAATAATTAATTGTGGTCTAGCTCTCTCACTTGTTTTATAATGGGTTCTAGATTGTTCATTTTATACCCTTTTTTGGTGAATTTTCTATTAAGTTCATCAGTTTCTTCTTTAAAATGCAGATCAGATCACATTTTATGACCAATTTGTGCAAAAATCCATATCATTCCAAAGGGTTCACATACTTTTTCTTGCAACTGTATAGTGAAGGAGAGCGAGTCTTTGAAAGGATTGTCAGACGTCACTGGGACATTCTAAAACAGGATAAAGTGTTAGGAGATAAAATCCCCGCACGCCCAATCTTTACATTCAGGAGAGCATCAAATCTAGCTAATTTAATAGCTCCTTCGATAAAATCTGTTCAGAATAAAGAGTCTCCTAAAATAAATATAATAAAGAAAGGCTTCTTTCCCGGCAAAATGTGCAGGAATTGTAGGCTTGCTAACCAGCAGATTAAAAACCCCATCCTTGAAATAAGGGATGATTCACATGTGTATAAAATTGACCATCACATTACCTGCAACACGAAAGGAGTAATATATTACATCAAATATCCCTGCCAGAAAATATATGTAGGTAGGACCAAACGAATAATGAAAACCAGAATCAGGGAACATATAAAAAACATACATAAAAAATTTGATAGACACCCATTATCACGTCACTACGCAGAACATCATGCAGGTAAATTCACTGGCTCTTCATTTGGTGGAAATAATAGGGTTAAAATGAATACAAGGGGTGGGAACTTTATCAAACAAATGTCTCGTGAGAATAAGTGGATAGTTAGACTAAATAGTCTTGCACCAAAAGGTTTGAATCAACAGATTAAGCTATTTGCTTTTCAATAACAGACAGCTATATAAAGAAAACCTACTATATATCACATATCAGTGGGTACTCTATATATGGACTGGAATGCACTGACTGGAGTATAAATGGCATCTAAAGATGGAGGAGTATTGGTGAAAACTATGGTGAATCGTGCAGGTATTGCCATGGGAAACGGATGCCTTTTTAATCCACAGGTCAAGAAATCCACACCATCCCTGACGAAGGAGCCCGTTGGTTCTGAAATGCGTTGGATGATTCTTACGCCTTGGAAGCATCCGTCGGGCTGCTGTGACGTCACACGGCACGCTCCCAAACCTTTCACCTGCCGGCTCCTTCACGCGCACGTTAGCTACCGGCCAGAGCGCGCAAGTTGAGCCACAAGCGCTCCAGAAAAAACTTTACCAACCCAGCTGGGAAGATCCGAACACCAATCCCTCTGATCCTCTATCTTCTGGGCAGGTAGAATTATTGCATTAATAATGACAACTTTCACCTATGTGGACTATGTAGCCAGTGTATTCTAGCCACTTCCTTACCAGCGCGGGTATTTAAAGTACAAAACTATTTATAGCATATGGAATCTTCACCCATGTCCAACACTAACATTGAGAATGGCTTCAAGGGAAGCTATTTGCATGTTATATAAAAAATGATAGATCATAGATCCCAAAGTCGCTTCATTCAAAAAATTAGATTTTAATGCTGTTTCCATACAGCATAAAAATGTAGTGGCACTACTGTAATCATATCTGTGTATTTAAAAACATTTTAAAATAGGAATCTGAAGTGGGCTTTGGTAGTGAGGTACCAGCCAGTACCAAAACCCACTTTGGATTCCTATTTTAAAATGTCTTTAAATCAGCAGATATGAATACAGTTGTAATTCACTAAAGTCTGAAGCAACTTTTGGCGGAACAATGTTTGCCTCCATGGAGCAATACATTTTCATGCTGTAAGGCATTAACACCAAAGATTTTGAACGAATCGACTTCGGATCTATGATGTGAAACTCGATTCGCTCAAGCCTAGCTATAAGGGTCACAGCAGTTGTGCCTCGGTACCTAAGTCAGGGGGCCACACACCACCCTCACCACATGCTGACTTACCCTTAATGACCATCAGAGAACCCCTGAATCTCTCTGCCCAACTATAGAGAGAAATGTGAAGCCACACAGTTACACTTGCACAGCTGCAGTATGTACTCCCTCCACACTCATTTGTATAATCAGTGCAGGGAGGAAACTGGAAGTTACAGCCAGGGCAATCCTGGAGTCCTGGAGAGGTGAGTAACCACTAGATGCCAGGTAGACAGCATTAACTCCTCCATTGCCCACCACCAGGAATACTCAAATTTGCTCATTCTCTGCCCTAGACCACCACAGATTCTTTTATCAAACCCTACACTTCCCTACACCATTAGGGATACTGGGAGCAACCCTCTCACTGCGACAGACCCCCTGTTATATTGAAATTAGCTCTCTTACTGCTATACACTACCAGGAGTAACAACAATAACTGTCTCACTGCCCTAGACCACCAGGTATACAGAATTTAACCCTCTCACTGATTTTGACCACCTTTCACTGCACTATATTACCCAGTATATTGACACTAACCTGTTTGTTGCACTACATCATCAGGAACACTACTATTAACCCCTTCATTGCCCAAGGGACCACCAGGGATACTGGAATGCCCCTCACGTGCCTTTAACACCACGTATATTAACAAAACACCAATTCAAAAGCGCACATGTGATATTACACAAAAATGTTTTTGTAGAACAAATCATACAACAAACAACATATCACAAAATAAAATATATAGCAGCAATACATGAAGGTTCTATGACAGTATTAGTTCACCCTGGTCATTCAAGGCCACATTGTCACATCTACATAGGGTATGCTGTGCCAGAAATGATTATACACATATCACTTAAAATCTTGTAAAGTGACGCTCCCTAGAGGAAGCAAGGCGAAACGCTCATCAGGGTTGGTTTGTCCACTCCTGGCCTCTGGTCTGTATTGCTCTCTTATGCTACTTTTTGCACTTATTTTTCATTTGATGATGGTTTTGTACTTACCAGGGTATGCGGGATGGTATTCCAACTTATCAGGTTAATTCCTGTTGGGATTTCTCTCTATAAGGTTACAGTAGATACTGCTATGGCTACTTATTGGACTTGTGCAATATTATTTGTAGCTAGATGGGTACATACAGTGCTGGCCATAATTATTCATACCCCTGGCAAATTTTGACTTAAAGTTACTTTTATTTAACCAGCAAGTAATTTTATGACGGGAAATGACATAGGTGTCTCCCAAAAGATAATAAGACGATGTACAAGAGGCATTATTGTGGAAAAAAACAAACATTTCTCATCTTTTATTTACATTTGAGCAAAAAGTGTCCAGTCCAAAATTATTCGTACCCTTCTCAATAATCAATTATCAATAATAGCCTTTATTGGCTATTACAGCAATCAAACGCTTCCTATAATTGCAGATCAGCTTTTGCATGTCTCCACAGGTATTTTTGCCCATTCATCTTTAGCAACGAGCTCCAAATCTTTCAGGTTGGAGGGTCTTCTTGCCATCACCCTGATCTTTAGCTCCCTCCACAGATTCTCAATTGGATTCAAGTCTGGACTCTGGCTGGGTCAATCCAAAACGTTAATGTTGTTGTCTGCTAACCATTTCTACACCACTTTTGCTGTGTGTTTTGGGTAATTGTCATGCTGAAATGTCCACTGGTCCCCAAGGCCAAGTTTCTCTGCAGACTGCTTGATGTTGTCGTTGAGAATCTTCATGTATTGCTCTTTTTTCATGGTGCCGTTTACTGTGATTAGGTTCCCTGGTCCATTGGCTAAAAAACACCACCAAATCATTAGGTTCCCACCACCATGTTTGACAGTGGGGATGGTGTTCTTTGGGTTGAAGGCTTCTCCTTTTTTACGCCAAATGAAGTAAACATCATTGTGACCAAAAAATTCAATTTTTGTTTCATCTGACCATAACACAGAAGACCGTCTTCTTCTTTGTCCAGATGAGCTTTTGCAAAGGCCAAGCGAGCTTTTGTGTGCCTTATCTGGAGAAGTGGCGTCCTCCTTGGTCTGCATCCGTGGAACCCAGCAGTGTGCAGTGTCTGTTGGATTGTCTGCCTTGAGACATTGCCACCAGCAGAGCCCAGATTTACCAGGATGGCCTTGGTGATAATCCTTGGATTCTTTTTCACCTCTCTAACTATCCTCCTGGCCAGCACAGGTGTCACTTTTGGCTTCCGACCACGTCCTCTGAGATTTTCCACAGTGCGGAACATCTTGTATTTTTTTTTATAATACTTTGCACTGTGGTCACTGGAACTTGAAAACATTTAGAAATGGCCTTGCAGCCCTTTCCTGACTTGTGAGAAGCCACAATGCGCAGCCGCAGGTCCTCACTGAGCTCCTTTGTCTTAGCCATGACTGTACACAAACCAACTGCAGAGAGCTGCTGTTTTTCATCTGTTGAGTTGATTAAAACAGCTGGTTCCCAATTAATCAGGGTAATTAGGATGCTTTAGAACAGCTTGGACTATTTGGAATGGTATAGAACTTTTGATTTTCCCACAGACTGTGACAGTTTGTGAAGGGTATGAATAATTTTAGATTGGACACTTTTTGCTCAAATGTAAATAAAAGCTGAGAATTTTTTTTCTCCCCACAATAATGCCTCTTGTACATTGTCTTATTATCTTTTGGGAGACACCTATGTAATTTCCTTTAAAAAAATTACTTTCTGGTTGAATAAAAGTAACTTTAAGTCAAAATTTGCCAGGGGTCTGAATAATTATGGGCAGCACTGTAGGTGCACTTTAAAAGATTTTAAATGATATGTGTATAATAATTACTGGCACAGCTTACCCTATGTAGATGTGACAATGCGGCCTTGAATGACCAGGGCAAACTAATACTGTCATAGTACCTTCATGTATTGCTGCTATTTATTTTATTTTGTGATATGTTGTTTGTTGTATGATCTGTTCTACTAATACATTTTTGTGTAATATCATATGTGCGCTTTTGAATTGGTGTTTTGTTATACATTTCCGCACATATTGCAGTCCCCATGGATTGCTATATTTCGTGGTTCACGTATATTGACAGTAAACCCGTACAGCCATAGAAAACAAGTGATTCTGACAATAACCACCTCATTGTCCTAGACTACCAGGGATAAAAAATACTTTTTTTTTTGCATTGCCAGCAAAACAACGGAAAGTTATGGGCATACTGGTGGTAGTTGTGAAGAGAAGTTGCACATGTTGAGTGGGATGCGGTGGTAAAAGGTCAAGATGCAGTCTTGCACCAGGACTCATAAGCCTTTAACTATATTCATGATATGATGTGTCATGTTGCGGTTACAAGAAGAAAGATAAATGACGGCAAACTTGTGGACTGGACTGTATAAATAAAGCCATTCACACTGAGCCACAGTCTCATTTCAATTCTGATAGACTTTATGAATTGCTATTTTAGGTCTGAGCTTGTGCAAAGAAAATTATACCGATGGCCCACTCTTCTGCGATACAGAGCAAGTACATTTGGAAATTAAATAATCACTCAGGGGTGGACATACCGCCTGTGTTGCCGGTTCAGCTGCACAGGGGACCAGTGCGGGAGGGGGCCCCATCTTACTGGCTGCAGGGGGACTGGCCGCACTATGGGGACATTGGCTCCACAGGGGGCACTAAGAGGAGGAAATGTTTATGTTCTGGCGCACATTATAAGGGGGCATTTTTCTACTGTTACACATTTTAAATAGAATTATTACTACCAGGGTCATTATGGTGGTCTTGATTACAGTGGAGGGACTATGAGGAACATGAATACTAGTATGAGCACTATGGGAGCATTATTACTTCTGGGGAACAGTGGGGACATTTTTACTGTGGGGGCACTATTACTATTATGTGCACTCTGGCAGATAATTATTTCTATTGGTGGGACTTTGGGGAGCACTGTTACTGTGGGGTCACCCTGGAACAGTATCAGCTTAGCACAATTATTTTTGAGAAACATTATGTTTACACTAATAGTGTCTGGGGCACTATTTGCTGGGCGCAGTTATTTTTTTGGGAACTGTGTGTCAATAATTATTGAAGGTGGTACTATCTGCATGTAACTAGTATTTTCAGGTGGACTTTTTCTTTCTGCAGTATAGTTTTGGAGAGTACAGCAAGCACAGTATTGGGGGTGGCAGGATGGGGTGTTCATGAAGGTGGGAAGATGATAGAAAAGTAGGAAACTAAGATGTCTGTCTGCAGAGAGAAGAGATGGCTGAAAAAAATCATCATGGCGGTCTGGTCTGAAAGGAGAAGATGAGGACAGAGAACATCTACATCATGGATGTCAAACTCATGGCCCTCCAGATGTTGCAAAACTACAACTCCCATCATTCCCTGATAGCTGTAGTATGCCCAGGCATGATGGGAGTTGTAGTTTTGCAACAGCTGGAGGGCCAGAGTTTGACATCCCTGATCTACATCAAAGGAGACGTCACTGGATGTAAGAGGTATGTGGTGCTGTATTAGGCTACTTTCACATCTAAGGTAGTGATTCTGGCAGGCTGGTCCAGCAAATAACAACCTGCCAGAATTCACCAGCTCCGGCACTGCTGGATGCAGACAGAATGCCAGCCAGCCCCATTAACTATAATGGGGTCCAGCAGAGATCCAGCCACATTCTGGCAAAATGCCGAGAATCAGCAGGACACAAACCGTTGCATGCTGTGGTTTGTGTCCCGACTATTCCTTGCCGGATCGTAGTGCCGCAGGTATGAAAGTTGCCTTACCCTATATGTTTTGTATGTTTTGTATTGCTCTATGTAATGTTAGGACGGAATAGGTTAGGTTGAGAATTTGGCTAGAGGAGGCCCCGGCACATTCTTTGAACAGGATCCCTCTGCTGTCAGTGTCTGCCCCTGTAATCACTTATAGCTTATTTGTGAAATATTAGAAAAATAATGACAAGTAAACCCCCTCTTTGTCTGTTAGCTCACCTTCATTGCCTTGGTCGGGTTCACTGTAGATAGATGCCAGGGAGAAGAGAGAGAATATGATGAACGCCAATAAAATGAAAGCTATTTCTAGTTGGCTGAATGGCAGCTCCATGAACTACTTGCAGTGTTGTATCTGAATCAAGAAGGAGAGTAGTCCTCTGTGAATAACACGCTAATTGCCTATAGTTTTACTTTTGTTACTTGTTATATTAACATTCAGTACATTGTAAATTGAACTTATTTTTCATGAACATTTTACACTTTAAATTCATATGTATAAAAACAGAGCAAAACACAAAGATCTACCTTTAAACTGCAAGCCATGTCAGTGACAGCAGAATATACAGTGTCGGAGTAGACTCGGTTTCATCTATGTGGTAGAACTAGATCCTGGCAAGCTTTGTCATAGTCAGCAGTAGTCACCAGAAATTGGTAACACCCTCATGAATGGAATGCTGCAAAACCGGTACTAAATCTATCTTATTATCTTATTACTACAGACTGGTCAGCGATGCAGGATATACAGATCCGTTTTAACAGGATACATAAAAGAAAGAATAGGAGGTGTAAACTGTAACATGTTCTAGTGTTCTAGATTCCTACAAGCTCAAGCAAATTTTCACATTGGGGTCAGTCTTGATTAAAATAATTGTTCCCATTCATTTCAATGTATTTGTTACTGCACAGAATAATGTCACACAATCTATAATGACTGGACAGGCAGCATACATTTTGGAGTCTTTTGAAGATTACATTCTTCCTCCCATATGTGTTTATTTATTATGTAAAAGTTATTAAATGGACAGGACCAATGGAGAAAATTTCTTTCTATCATCTCAATTATTTCAAAGTACAAAATGGACATAACAATGACATTGTCCCCTTTGACTTCAATGGTGAACAAGGGCAATTTTTTCCAGTCATCATTTTTACGTTGAAGTCAATGGTACTATGGATGGCCAAAGTGACGCAGTAGACACCAACTTTGCCATTGTTCAGGTTGGGATTATTTATTAAGACCACATGTACTTAGAATAAAGTAAACTAAAATAGCTAATAATGATAATGGCACCCGTACATACTAAATGGTAAAACACTCGGTAACACTGACATGGAAAAGGATCTAGGAATTTTAATAAACAGCAAACTAAGCTGTAGAAACCAGTGTCAGGCAGCTGCTGCCAAGGCCAATAAGATAATGGGTTGCATCAAAAGGGGCATAGATGCCCGTGATGAGAACATAGTCCTACCACTTTACAAATCACTAGTCAGACCACACATGGAGTACTGTGTACAGTTCTGGGCTCCTGTGAACAAGGCAGACATAGCAGAGCTGGAGAGGGTCCAGAGGAGGGCACCTAAAGTAATAACTGGAATGGGGCAACTACAGTACCCTGAAAGATTATCAAAATTAGGGTTATTCACTTTAGAAAAAAGATGACTGAGGGAAGATCTAATTACTATGTATAAATATATCAGGGGTCAGTACAGAGATCTATCCCATCATCTATTTATCCCCAGGACTGTGACGAGGGGACATCCTCTGCGTCTGGAGGAAAGAAGGTTTGTACACAAACATAGAAGAGGATTCTTTACGGTAAGAGCAGTGAGACTATGGAACTCTCTGCCTGAGGAGGTGGTGATGGTGAGTACAATAAAGGAATTCAAGAGGGGCCTGGATGTATTTCTGGAGTGTAATAATATTACAGGCTATAGCTACTAGAGAGGGGTCGTTGATCCAGGGAGTTATTCCGATTGCCTGATTGGAGTAGGGAAGGAATTTTGTATTCCCCATAAGTGGGGAAAATTGGCTTCTACCTCAGTTTTTTTTTTTGCCTTCCTCTGGATCAACTTGCAGGATGACAGGCTGAACTGGATGGACAAATGTCTTTTTACGGCCTTATGTACTATGTAAATATATAAAGATCACACAACAAAATGGGAGAAAACAGTAATCTAAAATACAAAATATGATCAGTTGCCAGCTAGATGAGTTAAAGTAGTAACGGATCCATCATTGAAAAAGCCAGTAAATGAATTTATAAGTATAAAAAACACTTCTCCCGGTATAAATGCCAAATAAAAACTCTACTGGAGAGGGAGGTTAGATACTTAAACTCGCTATTTTGTCCTTCACAATATACACATATACCAATACAGTTTCTTGGTTAGCAGGGTATTTCAATTTACTTTACTCTAAGTACAAGTTGACTTGATAAATAATCCAAAATTGATGCCTTATGTAAATTACCATTTTATATTTTTTAGTCTTATTTTTATTGTCTGTGGGCACCAGACAGGCCTAGAAAACCCAGCATTTACGGTATATCAATATCCACATTTTTTAGAGTGAGCCGTCTATTTTATTCAGGTTTTTTTTCTCTCATTTTTATATGCATTGAATAAATAACAAAAAAGGTACAAACAAGGTCTTAAAGCAATACATGAGTTGTTAAATGTACCATTATTATTACTAGCATCATCCTTTGCATTTGCGTTAACACGCTTTGGTCCCTATCCCACTTTGCAGTTTTATTGCATTTTGTTTTTCAGATTTCTAAAATTTCTATTTTATAGTGCCATAGTGTCTATTGCACACTCCAGAATAAAAAAAACACACAAATAAATCATACACCAAATAATGTTTGTCAAGTCATATACAAATGATATACAGAGGCAATGCCAGACATTGGCATACTCAATGTATATAGAATTAGATACATGTAGGTATTATACACCTAACTAATATGTAGGGACCCAATTTGGAAGGCAGCCTACATTACAGGAGGTCACAACTAGTGATGGACGAACATAGGCCGGGACGTTTTGCGGCGGGCCCCATTCATTTTAATGGCAGGAGAAACCTGAAAAACCGTCGGGTCATATTTTCAGCCACCAAATACATACTAGAAGTGCACAAATAGTCTCACAACATGGACAGTGATATACCAGAGGGGGATCATTGGCAAAAATTCCCCCAAAAAATATGTATTCTAACCAGGGTATATCGCACCCCTCAATCTGTATTTTGTAGAAGCAGGTATATCAAACCCCTTAATCATTATTTTGCGGAAGCAGGTATATTGGAATCATTATTTTGTGGAAGCAGGTATATAAAACCCTTTAATCAGTATTTTGTAGAAGCAGGTATATCGCACCCCTTAATCAGTATTTTGTGGAAACAGGTATATAGAACACCTTAATCAATGTTTGGTGAAAGCAGGTATATCGCACCCCTCAGTCTGTATTTTGTGGAAGCAGGTATATAAAACCCCTTAATCATTATTTTGTGGAAGCAGGTATATCGCACCCCTCAATCAGTATTTTGTGGAAGACGGTGTATCGCATGCCTCAATCAATATCTGGTGGAAGCAGGTATTTAGCACCGCTCAATTGGTATTTTGTGAAAGCAGGTATATAGAACCCCTGAATCAATATTTGGTGGAAGCAGGTATATCGCAACCCTTATTCAGTATTTTGTGGAAGCAGGTATATCGCATCCCTCAATCAGTTTTTTTGGGGCAACAGATATATCACACCCGTTGCAAATAGTTGTTCCAATAACGCTTGTCCCTCTATATACCAGCAGTATCGCAGCAGAACCGCACACAACTGCTGCATAATACAAATGCACTATAATATACTTTCTATGTTAGAAAGTATATTATAGGTATATTGCACCCCTCAATCAGTATTTTGTGGAAGCCAGAGTATCGCAGGCCTCAATCAATATTCGGTGGAAGCACGTATATCACACCCCTCAATTGGAATTTTGTTGAAGCAGGTATATTGTACCCCTTAATTAGTATTTTGTGGAAACAGGCATATAGAACCCCTGAATCATTATTTGGTGGAAGCAGGTATAGTGCACCCCTTATTCAGTATTTTGTGGCAGCAGGTATATCGCACCCCTCAATCAGTTTTTTTTGGGGCAACAGGTATATCACACCAGTTGCAATTAGTTATTCCAATAGCGTTTGTCACTCTATATAGCTGCGGTATCGCAGCAGAACCGCACACAACTGCTGCACAATACAATTGCACTATAATATACTTTTTATGTTAGAAAATATAAGTATATCACACCCCTCAGTATATCAAATCTATCGATAGCACACCTATACCAGTCCTTAAAAAGACTTTTGTAGCCCTATTAGCTAGCGTTTGGTGTCCCTAACAGTCTGTGCTTGCTCCACACAGCAACCTCTCCCTACACTGGCAAAACACAGGGTGGGGGCGTGTCTATGTGTTGAAAGGTCTCAATTGGCTGTCCTGTCCCACCTGATGGATATGTCATGGGTCATAGTTTGGCGCATTGCAAAAGAATATGGCGCATGCGAACATCGCCATATGTTCGCATGTTCGGCGAATCGCGAACGAGCAAAGTTTGCTGTGAAACGACCGCTGGGCGAACCGCAAGGCCATCTCTAGTCTCAACTGGTACAATTCCACTTTGGAAAAAATTAGAATATAAGGCGACAGAGCCTTCGTTCTATATGTTTATTAGGAGAAAGATACATTTTATTGAGGTTGTCCAGTATTTCACTCTGGGGAAAAATCCCCACCCCTAAAAAACTATTGTCATTGGAAGACGTCAGATGATGTTATCCTTATGAACTTGGGATCTATGCAAGTGGAATATAATATAAAAGGAAAGTCTTTCTATTCTGTTATTCTTTAGGCATTTAGAGCTGGTCATACACATTAATATCGGACAATTTAATTAGCACAGCCATCTAATAATGTGTGTTGATGTGTACAAAATTTCCCCAGATGGTACAAGTGGGGGAAAAGAAGGATGGGGCTGTTGGATTTTAACATGTCAATCTTTTTGTTCTCAAGGTAGGGGGAGAAAAGGCACCACCAGAGGTGTCTTCTCCTCTCAGAGCTGAGTAAGCATGTGAAAGGTTTGAGACTGAGAGCTATCGGCTGACTGAAGTATGTGGCCAGCCTTATAGCTTTTTTGCTTGTTTCTGATAATTGTCTCTTTTAAATGTGCCATCAATCACCCAACAAATGAGAAAAACTATTGTTTGTCGTGTTGACTTCTATTATGTGGCACATCAAATCCTTTGGCAGCATTTGCAGTAGCGATCGATCATCCCCATACAGAGGAGAAGATTGCTGCTTGTAAACAATTTATTCCTGATCACTGCCTATGCATCAGCCATGTAAAGGTACTTTAAGAGTCCCTTATCTAAAATAATGTACTTCTCATAATAACAGAAGCACCTAGCCCATGTCCTTTTCTTCATGTCCTTTTATATAGCATATATAGCATCCATTTTTGATGTGCACAAAAAGTGAGGTTGCATATTCAGAATTACCTGTGATAGTGCAGACTGTGTGGCCCACTTAACATTTGGCTACACAACAAATGTTACCAGAGTCGTAGGCGATGTCCATTCAGTGGTCCCAGGAGTTACAATATTAATTGGCTCTGGGTTGACCACTGTCAGGTGATAACATTGAGAGCATAACTCTATGGAAAACTAGTAGTTGGTTTCAAAACCTCCTAAATGTCATCCTAAATAGAGTTGAGCGAACACCTGGATGTTCGGGTTCGAGAAGTTCGGCCGAACATCCCGGAAATGTTCGGGTTCGGGATCCGAACCCGATCCGAACTTCGTCCCGAACCCGAACCCCATTGAAGTCAATGGGGACCCGAACTTTTCGGCACTAAAAAGGCTGTAAAACAGCCCAGGAAAGAGCTAGAGGGCTGCAAAAGGCAGCAACATGTAGGTAAATCCCCTGCAAACAAATGTGGATAGGGAAATGAATTAAAATAAAAATTAAATAAATAAAAATTAACCAAAATCAATTGGAGAGAGGTTCCATAGCAGAGAATCTGGCTTCCCGTCACCCACCACTGGAACAGTCCATTCTCAGATATTTAGGCCCCGGCACCCAGGCAGAGGAGAGAGGTCCCGTAACAGAGAATCTGTCTTCATGTCAGCAGAGAATTAGTCTGCATGTCATAGCAGAGAATGAGGCTTCACGTCAGCCACCACTGCAACAGTCCATTGGCATATATTTAGGCCCAGCACCCAGGCAGAGGAGGGAGGTCCCGTAACAGAGAATCTGTCTTCATGTCAGCAGAGAATTAGTCTGCATGTCATAGCAGAGAATGAGGCTTCACGTCAGCCACCACTGCAACAGTCCATTGGCATATATTTAGGCCCAGCACACACACAGGCAGAGGAGAGAGGTCCCGTAACAGAGAATCTGGCTTCATGTCAGCAGAGAATCAGTCTGCATGTCATAGCAGAGAATGAGGCTTCACGTCAGCCACCACTGCAACAGTCCATTGGCATATATTTAGGCCCAGCACACACACAGGCAGAGGAGAGAGGTCCCGTAACAGAGAATCTGGCTTCATGTCAGCAGAGAATCAGTCTGCATGTCATAGCAGAGAATGAGGCTTCACGTCAGCCACCACTGCAACAGTCCATTGGCATATATTTAGGCCCAGCACCCAGGCAGAGGAGGGAGGTCCCGTAACAGAGAATCTGTCTTCATGTCAGCAGAGAATTAGTCTGCATGTCATAGCAGAGAATGAGGCTTCACGTCAGCCACCACTGCAACAGTCCATTGGCATATATTTAGGCCCAGCACACACACAGGCAGAGGAGAGAGGTCCCGTAACAGAGAATCTGGCTTCATGTCAGCAGAGAATCAGTCTGCATGTCATAGCAGAGAATGAGGCTTCACGTCAGCCACCACTGCAACAGTCCATTGGCATATATTTAGGCCCAGCACACACACAGGCAGAGGAGAGAGGTCCCGTAACAGAGAATCTGGCTTCATGTCAGCAGAGAATCAGTCTGCATGTCATAGCAGAGAATGAGGCTTCACGTCAGCCACCACTGCAACAGTCCATTGGCATATATTTAGGCCCAGCACCCAGGCAGAGGAGGGAGGTCCCGTAACAGAGAATCTGTCTTCATGTCAGCAGAGAATTAGTCTGCATGTCATAGCAGAGAATGAGGCTTCACGTCAGCCACCACTGCAACAGTCCATTGGCATATATTTAGGCCCAGCACCCAGGCAGAGGAGGGAGGTCCCGTAACAGAGAATCTGTCTTCATGTCAGCAGAGAATTAGTCTGCATGTCATAGCAGAGAATGAGGCTTCACGTCAGCCACCACTGGAACAGTCCATTCTCAGATATTTAGGCCCCGGCACCCAGGCAGAGGAGAGAGGTCCCGTAACAGAGAATCTGTCTTCATGTCAGCAGAGAATTAGTCTGCATGTCATAGCAGAGAATGAGGCTTCACGTCAGCCACCACTGCAACAGTCCATTGGCATATATTTAGGCCCAGCACCCAGGCAGAGGAGAGAGGTCCCGTAACAGACAATCTGGCTTCATGTCAGCAGAGAATCAGTCTTCATATCATAGCAGAGAATCAGGCTTCACGTCACCCACCACTGTAAGAGTCAATTTTCATAAATTTAGGCCCAGAACCCAGGCAGAGGAGAAAGGTCCCGTAACAGACAATCTGGCTTCATGTCAGCAGAGAATCAGTCTTCATATCATAGCAGAGAATCAGGCTTCACGTCACCCACCACTGTAAGAGTCAATTTTCATAAATTTAGGCCCAGAACCCAGGCAGAGGAGAAAGGTCCCGTAACAGACAATCTGGCTTCATGTCAGCAGAGAATCAGTCTTCATATCATAGCAGAGAATCAGGCTTCACGTCACCCACCACTGTAAGAGTCAATTTTCATAAATTTAGGCCCAGAACCCAGGCAGAGGAGAAAGGTCCCGTAACAGACAATCTGGCTTCATGTCAGCAGAGAATCAGTCTTCATATCATAGCAGAGAATCAGGCTTCACGTCACCCACCACTGTAAGAGTCAATTTTCATAAATTTAGGCCCAGAACCCAGGCAGAGGAGAAAGGTCCCGTAACAGACAATCTGGCTTCATGTCAGCAGAGAATCAGTCTTCATATCATAGCAGAGAATCAGGCTTCACGTCACCCACCACTGTAAGAGTCAATTTTCATAAATTTAGGCCCAGAACCCAGGTAGAGGAGAAAGGTCCCGTAACAGACAATCTGGCTTCATGACAGCAGAGAATCAGTCTGCATGTCATAGCAGAGAATCAGGCTTCACGTCAGCCACCACTGCAACAGTCCATTGTCATAAATTTAGGCCCAGCACCCAGGCAGAGGAGAGAGGTCCCGTAACAGACAATCTGGCTTCATGTCAGCAGAGAATTAGTCTGCATGTCATAGCAGAGAATCAGGCTTCATGTCAGCCACCACTGCAACAGTCCATTGGCATATATTTAGGCCTAGCACACAGGCAGAGGAGAGGTTCATTCAACTTTGGGTAGCATCGCAATATAATGGTAAAATGAAAATAAAAATAGGATTGAATGAGGAAGTGCCCTGGAGTCCAATAATATATGGTTATGGGGAGGTAGTTAATGTCTAATCTGGACAAGGGACGGACAGGTCCTGTGGGATCCATGCCTGGTTCATTTTTATGAACGTCAGCTTGTCCACATTGGCTGTAGACAGGCGGCTGCGTTTGTCTGTAATGACGCCCCCTGCCGTGCTGAATACACGTTCAGACAAAACGCTGGCTGCCGGGCAGGCCAGCACCTCCAAGGCATAAAAGGCTAGCTCTGGCCACGTGGACAATTTAGAGACCCAGAAGTTGAATGGGGCCGAACCATCAGTCAGTACGTGGAGGGGTGTGCACACGTACTGTTCCACCATGTTAGTAAAATGTTGCCTCCTGCTAACACGTTGCGTATCAGGTGGTGGTGCAGTTAGCTGTGGCGTGTTGACAAAAGTTTTCCACATCTCTGCCATGCTAACCCTGCCCTCAGAGGAGCTGGCCGTGACACAGCTGCCTTGGCGACCTCTTGCTCCTCCTCTGCCTTGGCCTTGGGCTTCCACTTGTTCCCCTGTGACATTTGGGAATGCTCTCAGTAGCGCGTCTACCAACGTGCGCTTGTACTCGCGCATCTTCCTATCACGCTCCAGTGCAGGAAGTAAGGTGGGCACATTGTCTTTGTAGCGTGGATCCAGCAGGGTGGCAACCCAGTAGTCCGCACAGGTTAAAATGTGGGCAACTCTGCTGTCGTTGCGCAGGCACTGCAGCATGTAGTCGCTCATGTGTGCCAGGCTGCCCAGGGGTAAGGACAAGCTGTCCTCTGTGGGAGGCGTATCGTCATCGTCCTGCCTTTCCCCCCAGCCACGCACCAGTGATGGACCCGAGCTGCGTTGGGTGCCACCCCGCTGTGACCATGCTTCATCCTCATCCTCCTCCACCTCCTCCTCATCCTCGTCCTCCTCGTCCTCCAGTAGTGGGCCCTGGCTGGCCACATTTGTACCTGGCCTCTGCTGTTGCAAAAAACCTCCCTCTGAGTCACTTCGAAGAGACTGGCCTGAAAGTGCTAAAAATGACCCCTCTTCCTCATCCTCCTCCTCCTCCTCCTGGGCCACCTCCTGTTCCATCATCGCCCTAAGTGTTTTCTCAAGGAGACATAGAAGTGGTATTGTAACGCTGATAACGGTGTCATCGCCACTGGCCATGTTGGTGGAGTACTCGAAACAGCGCAACAGGGCACACAGGTCTCGCATGGAGGCCCAGTCATTGGTGGTGAAGTGGTGCTGTTCTGTAGTGCGACTGACCCGTGCGTGCTGCAGCTGAAACTCCACTATGGCCTGCTGCTGCTCGCACAGTCTGTCCAGCATGTGCAAGGTGGAGTTCCACCTGGTGGGCACGTCGCATATGAGGCGGTGAGCGGGAAGGCCGAAGTTACGCTGTAGCGCAGACAGGCGAGCAGCAGCAGGATGTGAACGCCGGAAGCGCGAACAGACGGCCCGCACTTTATGCAGCAGCTCTGACATGTCGGGGTAGTTGTGAATGAACTTCTGCACCACCAAATTCAGCACATGCGCCAAGCAAGGGATGTGCGTCAAATTGGCTAGTCCCAGAGCTGCAACGAGATTTCGCCCATTATCACACACCACCAGGCCGGGCTTGAGGCTCACCGGCAGCAACCACTCGTCGGTCTGTTGTTCTATACCCCGCCACAACTCCTGTGCGGTGTGGGGCCTGTCCCCCAAACATATGAGTTTCAGAATGGCCTGCTGACGTTTACCCCGGGCTGTGCTGAAGTTGGTGGTGAAGGTGTGTGGCTGACTGGATGAGCAGGTGGAAGAAGAGGAGGAGGAAGCCGAGAAGGAGGAGGTGGCAACAGGAGGCAAAGAATGTTGCCCTGCGATCCTTGGCGGCGGAAGGACGTGCGCCAAACAGCTCTCCGCCTGGGGCCCAGCTGCCACTACATTTACCCAGTGTGCAGTTAGGGAGATATAGCGTCCCTGGCCGTGCTTACTGGTCCACGTATCTGTGGTTAGGTGGACCTTGCTACAGATGGCGTTGCGCAGTGCACACTTGATTTTATCGGATACTTGGTTGTGCAGGGAAGGCACGGCTCTCTTGGAGAAGTAGTGCCGGCTGGGAACAACATACTGTGGGACAGCAAGCGACATGAGCTGTTTGAAGCTGTCTGTGTCCACCAGCCTAAATGACAGCATTTCATAGGCCAGTAGTTTAGAAATGCTGGCATTCAGGGCCAGGGATCGAGGGTGGCTAGGTGGGAATTTACGCTTTCTATCAAATGTTTGTGAGATGGAGAGCTGAACGCTGGCGTGTGACATGGTTGAGACGCTTGGTGACGGAGGTGGTGGTGGTGGTGTTGGTGGTACATCCCCTGTTTGCTGGGCGGCAGGTGCCAACGTTCCTCCAGAGGCGGAGGAAGAGGCCGAGGCGGCAGCAGCAGAATAGGCCGAGGCGGCAGCAGCAGAAGAGGTAGCAGGGGGAGCCTGAGTGACTTCCTTGGTTTTAAGGTGTTTACTCCACTGCAGTTCATGCTTTGCATGCAGGTGCCTGGTCATGCAGGTTGTGCTCAGGTTCAGAACGTTAATGCCTCGCTTCAGGCTCTGATGGCACAGCGTGCAAACCACTCGGGTCTTGTCGTCAGCACATTGTTTGAAGAAGTGCCATGCCAGGGAACTCCTTGAAGCTGCCTTTGGGGTGCTCGGTCCCAGATGGCGGCGGTCAGTAGCAGGCGGAGTCTCTTGGCGGCGGGTGTTCTGCTTTTGCCCACTGCTCCCTCTTTTGCTACGCTGTTGGCTCGGTCTCACCACTGCCTCTTCCTCCGAACTGTGAAAGTCAGTGGCACGACCTTCATTCCATGTGGGGTCTAGGACCTCATCGTCCCCTGCATCGTCTTCCACCCAGTCTTGATCCCTGACCTCCTGTTCAGTCTGCACACTGCAGAAAGACGCAGCAGTTGGCACCTGTGTTTCGTCATCATCAGAGACATGCTGAGGTGGTATTCCCATGTCCTCATCATCAGGAAACATAAGTGGTTGTGCGTCAGTGCATTCTATGTCTTTCACCGCTGGGGAAGGGCTAGGTGGATGCCCTTGGGAAACCCTGCCAGCGGAGTCTTCAAACAGCATAAGAGACTGCTGCATAACTTGAGGCTGAGACAGTTTCCCTGGTATGCATGGGGGTGATGTGACAGACTGATGGGGTTGGTTTTCAGGCGCCATCTGTGCGCTTTCTGCAGAAGACTGGGTGGGAGATAATGTGAACGTGCTGGATCCACTGTCGGCCACCCAATTGACTAATGCCTGTACCTGCTCAGGCCTTACCATCCTTAGAACGGCATTGGGCCCCACCATATATCGCTGTAAATTCTGGCGGCTACTGGGACCTGAGGTAGTTGGTACACTAGGACGTGTGGATGTGGCAGAACGGCCACGTCCTCTCCCAGCACCAGAGGGTCCACTAACACCACCACGACCATGTCCACGTCCGCGTCCCTTACTAGATGTTTTTCTCATTGTTATGGTTCACCACAACAACAAATATATTATTTGGCCCAATGTATTGTATTCAAATTCAGCGGGATATAAATTTGAGGCCTAGTATTTAGGCGCTGGGTGACCGGTATGGATTTAGTGACAGAATTAGACTTGGAAATGCACAGAAGCGTGTGTGTGTGAAGTTATTCTGAATGACCCTATGTGCACCTTGAATATTATATACCCTTTTAGGGATAGATTTCAAATAGCTCTGATATAGCAGAAACCACTAAATTATGAAATTGCTAAATTGGGAATTGTACTTCAACCCAGAACAAAAAATGTGCTTTGACGGACACTAAATATCTTGCCCAGCAACAACAGTACAACGGTGGGTAACGAGAGATTTAGAGGGAATTAAATTTGAGGCCTAGTATTTAGGCGCTGGGTCACCGGTATGGATTTAGTGACAGAATTAGACTTGGAAATACACAGTAGCGGGTGTGTGTGAAGTTATTCTGAATGACCCTATGTGCACCTTCAATATTATATACCCTTTTAGGGATAGATTTCAAATAGCTCTGATATAGCAGAAACCACTAAATTATGAAATTGCTAAATTGGGAATTGTACTTCAACCCAGAACAAAAAATGTGCTTTGACGGACACTAAATATCTTGCCCAGCAACAACAGTACAGCGGTGGGTAACGAGAGATTTAGAGGGAATTAAATTTGAGGCCTAGTATTTAGGCGCTGGGTCACCGGTATGGATTTAGTGACAGAATTAGACTTGGAAATGCACAGAAGCGTGTGTGTGAAGTTATTCTGAATGACCCAATGTGCACCTTCAATATTATATACCCTTTTTGGGATAGATTTCAAATAGCTCTGATATAGCAGGAACCACTAAATTATGAAATTGCTAAATTGGGAATTGTACTTCAACCCAGAACAAAAAATGTGCTTTGACGGGCACTAAATAACTTTCCCAGCTACAACAGGACAACGGTAACGAGAGATTTAGAGGGATTTAAATTTGAGGCCTAGTATTTAGGCGCTGGGTGACAGGTATGGGTTTAGTGACAGAATTAGACTTGGAAATACACAGTAGCGGGTGTGTGTGAAGTTATTCTGAATGACCCTATGTGCACCTTCAATATTATATACCCTTTTAGGGATAGATTTCAAATAGCTCTGATATAGCAGAAACCACTAAATTATGAAATTGCTAAATTGGGAATTGTACTTCAACCCAGAACAAAAAATGTGCTTTGACGGACACTAAATATCTTGCCCAGCAACAACAGTACACCGGTGGGTAACGAGAGATTTAGAGGGAATTAAATTTGAGGCCTAGTATTTAGGCGCTGGGTCACCGGTATGGATTTAGTGACAGAATTAGACTTGGAAATACACAGTAGCGGGTGTGTGTGAAGTTATTCTGAATGACCCTATGTGCACCTTCAATATTATATACCCTTTTTGGGATAGATTTCAAATAGCTCTGATATAGCAGGAACCACTAAATTATGAAATTGCTAAATTGGGAATTGTACTTCAACCCAGAACAAAAAATGTGCTTTGACGGGCACTAAATAACTTTCCCAGCTACAACAGGACAACGGTAACGAGAGATTTAGAGGGATTTAAATTTGAGGCCTAGTATTTAGGCGCTGGGTGACAGGTATGGGTTTAGTGACAGAATTAGACTTGGAAATACACAGTAGCGGGTGTGTGTGAAGTTATTCTGAATGACCCTATGTGCACCTTCAATATTATATACCCTTTTTGGGATAGATTTCAAATAGCTCTGATATAGCAGAAACCACTAAATTATGAAATTGCTAAATTGGGAATTGTACTTCAACCCAGAACAAAAAATGTGCTTTGACGGACACTAAATATCTTGCCCAGCAACAACAGTACAGCGGTGGGTAACGAGAGATTTAGAGGGAATTAAATTTGAGGCCTAGTATTTAGGCGCTGGGTCACCGGTATGGATTTAGTGACAGAATTAGACTTGGAAATACACAGTAGCGGGTGTGTGTGAAGTTACTCTGAATGACCCTATGTGCACCTTCAATATTATATACCCTTTTTGGGATAGATTTCAAAGAGCTCTGATATAGCAGGAACCACTAAATTATGAAATTGCTAAATTGGGAATTGTATTTCAACCCAGAACAAGAAATGTGCTTGAACGGACACTAAATAACTCGCCCAGCTACAGCACTAGGGACAGATTTAGCTGGATATAAATTTGAGGCCTAGTATTTAGGCGCTGGGTGACAGGTATGGGTTTAGTGACAGAATTAGACTTGGAAATACACAGTAGCGGGTGTGTGTGAAGTTATTCTGAATGACCCTATGTGCACCTTCAATATTATATACCCTTTTAGGGATAGATTTCAAATAGCTCTGATATAGCAGAAACCACTAAATTATGAAATTGCTAAATTGGGAATTGTACTTCAACCCAGAACAAAAAATGTGCTTTGACGGACACTAAATATCTTGCCCAGCAACAACAGTACAGCGGTGGGTAACGAGAGATTTAGAGGGAATTAAATTTGAGGCCTAGTATTTAGGCGCTGGGTCACCGGTATGGATTTAGTGACAGAATTAGACTTGGAAATACACAGTAGCGGGTGTGTGTGAAGTTATTCTGAATGACCCTATGTGCACCTTCAATATTATATACCCTTTTTGGGATAGATTTCAAATAGCTCTGATATAGCAGGAACCACTAAATTATGAAATTGCTAAATTGGGAATTGTACTTCAACCCAGAACAAAAAATGTGCTTTGACGGGCACTAAATAACTTTCCCAGCTACAACAGGACAACGGTAACGAGAGATTTAGAGGGATTTAAATTTGAGGCCTAGTATTTAGGCGCTGGGTGACAGGTATGGGTTTAGTGACAGAATTAGACTTGGAAATACACAGTAGCGGGTGTGTGTGAAGTTATTCTGAATGACCCTATGTGCACCTTCAATATTATATACCCTTTTTGGGATAGATTTCAAATAGCTCTGATATAGCAGAAACCACTAAATTATGAAATTGCTAAATTGGGAATTGTACTTCAACCCAGAACAAAAAATGTGCTTTGACGGACACTAAATATCTTGCCCAGCAACAACAGTACACCGGTGGGTAACGAGAGATTTAGAGGGAATTAAATTTGAGGCCTAGTATTTAGGCGCTGGGTCACCGGTATGGATTTAGTGACAGAATTAGACTTGGAAATACACAGTAGCGGGTGTGTGTGAAGTTATTCTGAATGACCCTATGTGCACCTTCAATATTATATACCCTTTTTGGGATAGATTTCAAATAGCTCTGATATAGCAGGAACCACTAAATTATGAAATTGCTAAATTGGGAATTGTACTTCAACCCAGAACAAAAAATGTGCTTTGACGGGCACTAAATAACTTTCCCAGCTACAACAGGACAACGGTAACGAGAGATTTAGAGGGATTTAAATTTGAGGCCTAGTATTTAGGCGCTGGGTGACAGGTATGGGTTTAGTGACAGAATTAGACTTGGAAATACACAGTAGCGGGTGTGTGTGAAGTTATTCTGAATGACCCTATGTGCACCTTCAATATTATATACCCTTTTTGGGATAGATTTCAAATAGCTCTGATATAGCAGAAACCACTAAATTATGAAATTGCTAAATTGGGAATTGTACTTCAACCCAGAACAAAAAATGTGCTTTGACGGACACTAAATATCTTGCCCAGCAACAACAGTACAGCGGTGGGTAACGAGAGATTTAGAGGGAATTAAATTTGAGGCCTAGTATTTAGGCGCTGGGTCACCGGTATGGATTTAGTGACAGAATTAGACTTGGAAATACACAGTAGCGGGTGTGTGTGAAGTTACTCTGAATGACCCTATGTGCACCTTCAATATTATATACCCTTTTTGGGATAGATTTCAAAGAGCTCTGATATAGCAGGAACCACTAAATTATGAAATTGCTAAATTGGGAATTGTATTTCAACCCAGAACAAGAAATGTGCTTGAACGGACACTAAATAACTCGCCCAGCTACAGCACTAGGGACAGATTTAGCTGGATATAAATTTGAGGCCTAGTATTTAGGCGCTGGGTGACCGGTATGGATTTAGTGACAGAATTAGACTGGGATATGGCCAAAAAATGAACAGACTATTGCTGGTTAAATGCACTTGGTGTCACAGCTTCACCCTGATGTAGGCTTTAGCCAAAAAACAACCACACCATTGAGGGTTAAATGCACTTGGTCGCAGCTTGTGCTGGCGCACCACAAGACACAAAATGGCCGCCGATCACCCCAGAAAAATGAGACTGACAAACGGTCTGTGCAGCCTAAAAACAGTGAGCAATTGAGGATCAGCAGCTCAATGATCCACAGCTGCAGATCGATCAGTTAATCAAGTCCTTTGGAGGAGTTAATCTGCCTAATCTCGCCCTACTGTCGCAGCCGCAACCTCTCCCTACGCTAATCAGAGCAGAGTGACGGGCGGCGCTATGTGACTCCAGCTTAAATAGAGGCTGGGTCACATGGTGCTCTGGCCAATCACAGCCATGCCAATAGTAGGCATGGCTGTGATGGCCTCTTGGGGCAAGTAGTATGACGCTTGTTGATTGGCTGCTTTGCAGCCTTTCAAAAAGCGCCAAGAAAGCGTCACAAAAGCGCGAAGAAAGCGACGAACACCGAACCCGAACCCGGACTTTTACGAAAATGTCCGGGTTCGGGTCCGTGTCACGGACACCCCAAAATTCGGTACGAACCCGAACTATACAGTTCGAGTTCGCTCATCCCTAATCCTAAATTAAGAAATTGATATCACAGAGAACTAGGCTGATTTGCAGATAAGTCAAGATTCCAATGTCAGAAATAGCTGTTTTAGGGTCCATTCACGCGACCGTATTAATGAGTCCGCATCTGTTCCGCAATTTTGCGGAATGGGCGCGGACCCATTCATTCCAATGGGGCCGTAAAAGATGCGGACAGCACACTGTATGCTGTCAGCATCTGTTACTCCGTTCCGTGGCCTGCAAAAAAAATAGAACATATCCTATTCTTGTCTGCAATTGCAGACAAGAATAGGCATTTTTAGAATGTGCTGCCAATTCCGTTTAGCAAATTCGGACACACACACTGGACCGCAAAACACAGCCTGGTCATGTGAATGCTCCCTAAATCTGTAAATCACTTTTTGTGTGGATGGGTACGGTACACACAATATACTGTAATATAAAATTACGCCATCCTTACCTGGTGTCCAAAGCAGTGGCTCATCATCCAAGTACAGGTAGAGAGCAGTACAGAACATGTAGTACCGTATTACTCCCTAGAGATGTGATACTAGGCAGCCAATCAGTGTTGGTGCTGATTTGTTGGGTCTTCTAGTCGAAAGCTGCAGATTGGCAAACGACTGCAGTATTGTATGGTAAATGTGGTTTCAAGTTAAAATGACCTAGGTCACCCATTGTGTGCTGGAAATATTGTATCCCAAGGTCATTATCAAGTATATTATTTGGTATTTTATGTCATTACATTCTGTTTCTCTCTCTTTTCATGTGATAACTATTCATCTTTTCATCAAGATGGACAGCTTTGGCTTGAGCTTTATTAGCTACTATGCAGTATATTTCACTCCAAATGACTTAAAGAGAACCTTTCACCACTCCTGACATGCCAGTTTTAATAGCTTAATGCATTCCCCATGTTATAACAATTCTCGAGCATCTATTCTTAGGACTCTACGTTGTGTAATTCCTTTATTATTTCTACTAGAATTTAAGAATGAATTGCTAGCAGTCTGCAGTAAGGGTGTGTGTGTGTGTGTGTGTGTGTGTGTGTGTGGGGGGGGGTGTCCCTGCACAGTCTAAAAATGGCTGCACTGATTTGATGGAGTGAGAATGTGCAGGTACACCCCCCCCCCCCAACTGGTTACCACCTCTCTGTACCCTTACTGCAGACTGCTAGTAATTATTTAATAACTTTTAGTAGTAATTATAAAGGAACGGCACAACACAGAGCCATAAGAATAGATGTTCCAGAATTGTTATTACATGGTGAATGCATGAAGCTATTAAAACAGGCATGTCAGAAGAGGGTAACAGTGCTTCCCAGCTCTGTTTTTTTTGCCTGCATTCGAAGTGCTTCACTATGGTGTGATTTTTTTGGTGCCCTGCAGAGGAATCCAGGAGGTGTGTTTGAAATCCAGAGCTGGGAAGCTGTCACGACCCTTGGTGATGGTTGTGACTCCTTGGGAGCCGCATGCAGTTGCCCGCGGTTTGGTGTTGTGTCAACCACAGCTGGGGGAACTTTGTGGTTTGCCTCAGGTGCGGTTGCCGCGGACAACAGGCATGCGTGCTGTTGCCCTTGGCAACGTGTGTTTGTGTGCACTTCCTTTGTCTGTTTGTTGTGCACGAGGTCATGTTTGTATGCACTTAGACACCTCCCTTCATTTGCGGTTGTCCGCGGCAACGTCTGGTGTTGTGTGCATGTGGTGGCAGTGTCTCGGCCTGCTGGCTGTTCTTCAGGACACGGTTGCCACGCATGCCGTTGCCGGCGGTAACAGGTGAGTGTGTTTGTGTGCTTTTCCCTTTGTGTGGCTTCACTACCTTCCCTGGTGTTGGAAGGGTTAACTCCCTTTCTGTGTGTGTGAGACACTGGGTGTGTCTGTGTGGGTGTGGCCTCTTAGGCCTATAAAGCCTCAGTGTTTGGCATGTGTCAGGGGGTTGCTTCAGCCATGCTTAGCTGGAGCAGCCTCCTGTGTATATCACCTGCCAGTGGGGGCCACCCTTGTGGTCATAGGTTTATCTGTGAAGTTTATGTCTTGATGTTCAGTTGATGTTTTCCTTTGTCTTTGTTTATTTGCAACTACGGATGTCCTGGTTACCTGTGTGTTATGTGTGCTGTGTCCTCTAGTTGTTCTGTGGACATTAGTAGAGCATGCATGGGTTCCACTCAGCGTGGCTGTGACAGGTATGTGTGGAACTAGTAGTTTGCCTGTCATATCTGTATGTTGTATGTGTTTCCCCATTCCTTGTAGCTTGGCCAGTGAGACCCCTGTTCCTCCGTGTCCAGAAGGAACAGGCCGTCTTACCTTGACTCCTAGTTCAGGGACCGGTCGGAGGGTTAGTTAGGGATCCGAGGTTCCTGAGCATGGGCCCTCCTACCTTCAAGGTCGGCCCATGCAGCTAGGAGTTAGGGTCAGGTTAGGGACGCTTTAGGAGGTGACCTGCTCCCTAATCCTGTCGTCCTGGCCGAGCAGCCTAACATCTTCTGGCATCGCACAGCTGAGGGTTTTCCCCATCCTCAGCCGTGACAGAAGCACTGTTATCCTGTATCAACTCGGTAGGCTTATAGCATTGTGAAAGAAATTCCTTGTTTAGGCAGCGCAGTTCTTCACTTTAACGCATTGGAAACTGGTGTGAATTGACCCCCAACACTAAGGACCTGCAACGCATGTATTCAATAGTATCCCAAAGAATTACGTGACTGACTTTCTTTTATTAGACATGTCAGAAGACGGGGCAGGTCCTCTTTAAATAACTATAACATATTTGGTTACCCATTAGAATTGAGCATATTTCTTGAAATTTATGTCAGATTCACCAAATTTGAAAAAAATAATAATAATTTGATGACAGACACCAGCCAATGTATACATTTTTCATAGAAATAGACATGCAAATCAGTTGTACTTCCAAACAGAAAGGAAAACTGTGTGTCCTGTAGCACAAGGCGTAAGATAGCTATGCAAAGTCAATACTCCTTTTAAACAGGACCTAAAGCACAGCTTTGATAATAGCTAAGTCAGCATCACATCTGCTCACAGCTTCCTCTGTGTTATTACCCTTCAGCAAAGCAGAGAAAATTGTCTTAGTTAGATGAGAGGCCTTTGTTGGGAGTACTCTTTCTTATTATGGAGAGCACATATGGGGTCATTTATCAAACTGGTGTAAAATACAACTGGCTTAGTTGCCCATAGCAACCTAATCAGATTCTACATTTCATTTTCCAAAGGAGTGTTCAAAAGTAAAAGGTGGAATCTGATTGGTTGCTGTAGGCAACTAAGCCAGTTCTACTTTACACCAGTTTGATTTTATGAGTTATTATATGCAAATTAGCATACTTTGCACCTGGTGACATCAGACAGGCAAAACTTTTTTTGGGGAATGAAAGCAAATTTGCATATCTTTGGGTTTCTGGGAAAGTTACTCAAGCTATCTTTTATTCCAAAAGACTCTTTATAAGAAAGACAACCCCCCAGACCCCGACAAGGGTTATCACTCGGAAAGGGCTGTGAGCAGATGAGGTGCTGGCTTAGCTATTATTGAAGTTGTTCTTTAAGGCCTGTTTAAAAGACTGAGTTTTGGCTTTGGACAGCTACCTTTCTGGTGTAAGATGCTCAATTTCTGGTTATTTTTGGAAGGAGAAGGGATTTGCTTTCTTTTTTCCAGAGTAGCATTTTCTGGCCTACAATACTTCACATGCATACTAGATGCTTTTCATAATAGCTAGCTAAGCCAATTTTCTCTGTTCTGTTCTGATAAAAAGTAATTACCTGGAAAGGGCTATGTGCAGAAAAGATGCTGGCTCGGCTTTTATCTAAGTTATGCTTTATGGCCTGTTTAAGAAGCTAGGCATTGACTCTGGATAGCTACATTACATTACCTGGTGGTGTAAGACAGTCAGAAAAAAAATTATTTGCACATATTTTTCCATTGGGAATGTTATGTGTTGACTGGCCTCTCTCGTTCTTTCACTGTCTCTCTGATTCATCCAAAATGATTCTCAAGAAATGTGGGTTTCTCTGGATCAGAATTTTTTCTAAAAATTCAGCACGAGTTCCTAATTGATGAAATCAATTTGATCATCTTTGCTACCCATAAAATATCATACCAAGAACCATTTATCCAAGTCCATGTTGTATGTATAGATGCACTTAAAGGGGTTATCCTAGACCGATAATGCTCCCCATATGCCTGTGCTGCTGCATCTCCCTGTCGCACAATAAAAAATATCCGGCATCGGGGTGGGGGGATGGCCAATAGCAGGCCGTGACGGGAACGAGTCTCCCTAGTGTCATCCATGAAAAAAAAAACTGAATAAAAAGGGATTAAAAAGTCATACATATTTCAGAATGATATAAATAAAATGTGCAGATTTCCATGCAAAGAAAGAGCCCATAAACAGCTCCAATGATAAAAATATAAAAAAAGGTTTTCAACCTTTTTTATTTTTCTTAAATATTAAAACATAAGAAAAATTATATAAATTGGTATGCTATGTCTATAATCATACTCACCCACAAAATAAAGGAAACATTGCATTTTTATTATATAGTGAACATAAAAATTAAAGCCATAAAATAACGGCAAAACTGTGTATTTTAATTCTAATCCCAGCCCATTTAGAATCTTTTCCTAGCATTCTGCTGCATCATGTGAAATATTAAATGGTGCCACCTGAAAGTACAACTTGTACTTCAAAAACCAAGCTCTCACACAGCTATGAGAATGAAAAAAAAAAAAAAGGAATGAGCAAAGCAGGGAGTAAAAAACGAAAACGAACAAATGGAAAATGTCTGTATCAGGAAGGGGTTAAAACCTATGTATCCCCCTGGCTTTGCTAAACAGTAGCAAGCACAGCACATACACAGATCAAATTCAACAGCGTGGACTATACCATGCCAACTGTGCCATGTTATTGTTTAGCAAAAACACTAAAACTATACTGTTTCTCTTTTAGGGAAGACTGAAAGATAACACCTTGGCAATTTGCCATCATGCATATTATATTGGAGAATGTCATGCTAATAAAATTAAAAAATGTCATACTTACAATCTTCATAAAACTCTGATTCCTTTTACGATATCCATTAAAGATAACGAAGCCCATCACCGTGACCTGAGCATGTTAGCAGTTCATAAAGTATTTAAATGTTTCTGGAATGAGGGTATATTTATGTGGAAGCACAGGACGAATTTGTTCTGTGAGATTAGCATGTGTTAACCATTTCTTCATATAGAAAAGTGAGGAAGCTTACTATGTCCTGTGTCAACAGAGCTCAAGGTTCAGTCGCTCTGGCTTTTGTGACGTGTCACAAGAACTTTATTACTGCCCTAAATAATAAGGAACATGGTGAAGGTGATCACTCTGCAAACAACTTGTGTGAGTAACACAACAGAAAGTCATGACACAGATCCTCTGTTATAGTCACAGTATTACATCATTCTAGTTTACAAAGTTATGACATTTTCCATATTTATTGCCAGCCTAGTGCATGCAAGTGTTTGGTAAAATTTTATAATCTGTCACAATATAAACCAACAATTTTTAAAACAAGGTACCCCAAAAAAATCTCTAGTAGCCTGAAATGTGTGGAATTGGGGACCTGGAGTTTATGGCTTTAGAGGAACACACAGATATACAGTTGTGTGCAAAATAATAGCAGTGTGTTTAAAAAAGTGAATAAAGCTCAAAGTTCTTTTAATAGCTTTTATTTCTATACACACAAAAGCATTGGGAACACTACACCGTTGAATCACTGAACTAATATTTAGTTGTATAACCTCTGTTTCCGGGAACTGCTGTACATCTGTGTTGCATGGAGTCAATTAACTTCTGGCACCTGTGAACAGGTATAGTGTTGAGCGCGAATATTCAAATAGCGAATATTAATCGCGAATATCGCAACTTCGCCAATTTGCGAATATTACGAATATAGTGCTATATATTCGCTATATCGAATATTCGTCATTTTTTAACATCTGAAAACACGATTCCTCCCTGCTTCTTTCTTGTGGGTCAATGAGTCATTGGCCCACAAGCAACTTAAGCAGGAAGGAATCATATTTTCATATGGAAAATAAAATGACAAATATTCTAAAAAACAAATATATAGCAATAAAATGCTCGTACATGCCCTCATTATCTCCCGCCTAGACTACTGCAACATCCTCCTCTGTGGCCTTCCATCTAGCACTCTCGCACCCCTTCAATCTATCCTCAACTCTGCTGCCCGACTAATCCACCTCTCACCTTATTACTCCTCTGCCTCTCCCCTCTGCCAATCCCTTCACTGGCTCCCCATTGCCCAGCGAATTCACTTCAAAGTACTGACAAACGCATACAAGGCCGTCCATAACCTGTCCCCTCCCTACATCTCTGAGCTACTTTCCCGATACATCCCCACACGCACTCTCCGATCCTCACAAGACCTCCTTCTCTCCTCTCCTCTTATCGCCTCTTCCCACAATCGACTCCAAGATTTCTCCCGTGCATCCCCCATACTCTGGAACTCGCTACCCCAACATATCAGACTCTCACCTACAGTGGAATCCTTCAAAAGAAACCTGAAAACCCACCTCTTCAGACAAGCCTACAACCAATGACCCTGCTGCCTCTATACCGCCATGACCAACTTAACCCGCACCTACTGTGTCCTTCTCCCATACCATGTAGATTGTAAGCCCTCACGGGCAGGGCCCTCTGTCCTTCTGTACCAGTTTGTAACTCATCTTTTTTATGATTAATACAATTGTCTGTGTTATGTATGTGCACCGCTTATCATATGTACAGCGCTATGGAATGAATGGCGCTTAAATAATAAATAATAATAATAATAATAATAATATAGGGAATATATTCGTTATTTTGAATATTCAAATTTTTTCCCCCAATCTGTACAGTTGTTCGCATACTCCTCCCCGACAAGCATCCCCGTCACAATGGGAATGCCTGTGGGTTAGAAAATACCATCGGATCTGAGTTTTCCCTGAGATCGTGAAAACCCAGATCCGGTGGTATATTCTAACTGACAGGCGTTACCGTGGTGACGGGGACGCTTGTCGGGGAGGAGTATGCCAAAGTGGAATAACAGTACAGATTTAAAAAAAAAAAAAAAAAGACGAATATTCTAAATAACGAATATATTCGCTATATTGCTATAACTTCGTTTTTTAGAATATTCGTCATATTCTAAAAAACGAAGTTATAGCAATATAGCGAATATTCGTGAAATACACATATAGACTGCAATTTAGCTAATGTAGTGCCATAGTATTTTTTTAATAGTGTAACTTTTTTCCAAATCTGGACTTCAGAAGAGACAAAAAAATTGGACTATAAAAAAAAATACTATAGCACTCTATTAGCTAAATTGCAGTCTATATGTGTATTTTACGAATATTCGCTATATTGCCATAACTTAATTTTTTAGAATATTCGTAATATTCTAAAACAAGAATTTATAGCAATATAGCGAATATTCATAAAATACACATATTAGCCATAGCCATAGCCAACCAATAGGAAAGCTTTATACAGTGTAAGGGATCGTCTCTTATTCGGGGGGTCATTCTCACAATGATCTTCATCGACCACTGGGTTTCAGGTCCAAACAGTGCAATTTATTTTACACTCTTCATACACAACATGGCATAAAACAAAAGCCTGCCCGTCTAGGCTCTACCTAAACATAATAAACATCGTATCCCTAACTCTGCCATACGATAGCGTTCCCACATGGAACCAGGTGCGGCTTACCCCAGACATAGGCCTCTTTCACACGGGCGTCATGTTTTTTGCCCGGATAAGAGGCGGGTGCGTTGCGGGAAAATGCGCGATTTTTCCGCGCGAGTGCAAAACATTGTCATGCGTTTTGCACTTGCGTGAGAAAAATCGCGCATGTTTGGTACCCAGACCCGAACTTCTTCACAGAAGTTCGGGCTTGGGATTGATGTTCTGAAGATTGTATTATTTTCCCTTATAACATGGTTATAAGGGAAAATAATAGCATTCTGACTACAGAATGCTTAGTATAATAGTGCTGGAAGGGTTAAAAATAATAAAAAAGTTAACTCACCTTCTCCTCTTGTTCGCGCAGATTCCACTCTGTTCTTTAGCTGTGGACTGAATGACCTGAGGTGACGTCAGATCACATGCTCCAATCACATGGTCCATCACCATGGTGATGGAGCATGTGATCTGACGTCATCAAAGGTCCTTTAGCCCACAGATAAAGAACAGACCGGCATCTGCGCTAACAAGAGGAGAAGGTGAGTTAACTTTTTTATTATTTTTAACCCCTCCAGCACTATTATACAAAGCATTCTGTATTCAGAATGCTATTATTTTCCCTTATAACCATGTTATAAGGGAAAATAATACAGTGAATAGACTGTCACCTAGAACCCATGCGTGAAAATCACACCGCATCCGCACTTGCTTGCGGATGCATGCGATTTTCACGCAACCCCATTCATTTCTATAGGGCCTGCGTTACGTGAAAAACGCACAAAGAGGAGCATGCTGCGATTTTCACGCAACGCACAAGTGATGCGTGAAAATCACCGCTCGTGTGCACAGCCCCATAGAAATGAATGGGTCAGGATTCAGTGCGGGTGCAATGCGTTCACCGCACGCATCGCACCCGCACGGAAAACTCGCCCGTGTGAAAGGGGCCATACAGTCCACCAGCCCTCAGGCTGTAACAAATGCAGTATCTTTAGAGGGGGTTGTGGTCTAGCAGTCCTCCCGACTCTGACCTTTCAATGCTTGTTCCCGGGTGTCGCTGAGTCCCCCCAAAGTCCAGGCTATTGCATAGCCTCGTGGCCCCTCAGCCTTGCCTAGCTGAGACCACACTGACAGAGCCTCACCAGGCCTCTGTCTGCACACTCTCCAGAGTGAGACACACCCAGGATCCAGTAGCAGGATTAAATAGGATCCCTGGACATGAGCATGCCCTAAGTCCTGGACTGGAACCAGGGGAAAACAACACTTCAATGTTCACATTGCCACAACAGTTAAAATAAAATCGCAATACGCAAATAATTTAATTGCTTATTATTCGTGATAAATATAATAATGACGAATATTTGATTTCGACAAATATAAGACAAATATTCAATCGAATATTCGCGAAATATAGCGGGAGGCTCATCACTAAACAGGTATTCCAGCCCAGAATGATTGGACTACATTCCACAGTTCTTTATTTCTTGGTTTTGCCTCAGAAATTGCATTTTTTATGTCACCCCACAAGTTTTCTATTGGATTAGGATCGGGGATTGGGCTGACCACTCCATAACATCAATCTTGTTGGTCTGGAATCAAGATGTTGCACGTTTACTGGTGTGTTTGGGGTTGTTGTCTTGTTTGAACACCCATTTCAAGGGCATTTCCTCTTCAGCATAAGGCAGCATGACCTCCTCAAGTATTCTGATGTATTCAAACTGATCCATGATCCCTGGTATGAGATAAATAGGCCCAACACTGTAGTATGAGAAACACCCCCATATCATGATGCTTGCGCCACCATGCTTCACTGTCTTCACAGTGTACTGTGGCTTGAATTCAGTGTTTGGGGGTCATCTGACAAACTGTCTCCGGCCACTAGACCCAAAAAGAACAGTCTTACTTTCATCAGTCCGCAAAATGTCTCTTTAGGCCAGTCATTGTGCTCTTTGGCAAATTGTAACCTCTTCAGCACATGACTTTTTTTCGACAGTGGGACTTTGCGGGGGCTTCTTGCAGATAGCTTGGCTTCACATTGGTGTCTTCTAATTGTAACTGTACTCACAGGTAACTTTAGACCTTCTTTGATCTTCCTGGAGCTGATTGTCCTTGCCATTTTGGCTATTCTTCTATCCATTCTTATAGTACTTTTTCGCTTTCTTCCACATATTTCAGGTTTTGGTTGCCATGTTAAAGCATTTGCGATCATTTTAGCTGAGCAGCCTATCATTTTCTGCACTTCTTTATATGTTTTCCCCTCTCCGATCAACTTTTTAATCAAAGTACACTGTTCTGAACAATCTCTGGTACGACCCATTTTCCTCAGAGAGTAATGCACTGTAACCAGCATGTACAACATTTGCTGCCTTCCTTCCTTAAATAAGGGCAATAATTGCCACTTGTTTTTCAAAGAATGAATGACCTCACTAATTGAACTCCACAATGCTATTATTTTGAACATGCCCCTTTCAATTAGTGATTCAATTACACAGAATCAGCAGCATGCATGTCATGACTGTTGGGTCTGTTAGATTTATATTACTCTACTACACCTGCTAGTAAATTATATATATCTTTTCTACCAAAAACAGTGATTGATCAGGTTAGTGATGTCTGACTGCTATTATTTTGAACACAACTCATCAGTGTAGCTGAAGTATGGCTGGACTCTTTACATGAATGGGCTGTTAATATTCATGGTTTTACACTGTTTAGGAAAGATAGGACCAAGTGTACAGTTTCTAGTGTCAACAAGGCTTTCCTCCTTACAAATTAAACAATAGCCTGTCTGTTAGAATTCCCTCGACTGCTCATTATCTTTACTTTATTAAAACACCTACTTTTCTCTCTCTATATTAATATATGCTCTCTATATTAATATATGCTCATACATCAGATTGTTGTTTTAATGTACATGTTATATCAAAATCTAATAAAAGATTTGAAAAAGAAACAGTGATAGCGCGTGCCTTGTATGTGAGGAGTGTAAAAGAGGCAGTTGTGGGTGCGGATGGTAAGGATGTTGAAACCTTATGGGTGGAATTACAAAGGGAAATAAACTCTGAAAAAATAATACTATAGACCCCTAAAGTCACATAGGAGAATGAATTTTAACTGTATAACGAAATAGCGTGGGCTGCACAGGCTGGTACAGTGGTCATAATGGGAGATTTTAACTTGGATCAATGATTCTGCCTCAAAGGGAAGAAAATTCCTCTTGCTATAGGACCATTTTATATGACAGTTTGTACAAGTTCCCACTAGGGACTAGTGATGAGCGGCATTGGCTATATTCGAATTTGCTATATTTTACGAATATTTTGTAGAATATTTGTCATATATTCGCAAATTTCAAGAATTCAAGATTATTTTAATCAATCCGAAAAATCAGCAGCTACATTTTTTAAGCTGGTATATGTTTCCTGAGACTGGAGAAAATAGTTTGCGCGCCAGAAAATTAGAATAGCTTTATATGCAGATAGAGTCAAGTGCTCCAATATATTCACAATTGCGCTAATTGGCAGTGATTAGAATATTTTTTCGCACTATGTGCAACTTTTAGCAGGTCTGACTACAGATTACTGATTGGTGCACTAAGTATTGTTGTGAACTTGACATTGCTTCCTTCTCATTGGCCCACAAACAAGAAGCAGAGAGGAATCATGTGTTCAGATGGAAAAAAATGCCGAATGTTCGATATAACGAATATATAGCACTATATGCTAAATATTCGCAAATTCTCCAAGTGGCGATATTCACGATACAAATTCGCTATTCGAACATTTGTGCTCAACACTACTAGGAATGATGCTCTGCTGGATTTGGTAATTTGGTAATTTCTAACGATGCAGGGCTTGTTGGAAATGTTACTGTTCATGAGACACTTGGTAATAGTGATCACATTATAATTATATTCCCCCTGAACTATAAAAAGCAAACTGTGGCTGGGAGGGAAAAACACTGACTTTTAAAAAGGCCAACTTCACATAGGGTAATTACAATGCAAAATGTATTCCTGTAGATAACAAGTAAAAATGGCTAAAAATAACCCCCCATGCCTTACAGCTACAATAAATGACAAAAACAGGCAAAAAATTAAAATCTGAGTGGTCAGCCGTAGCCTTTGAAATTTACAAAGGGCTTAAAGAAGAACTCCTGCAAAAAAAAAATATTCTTCGACCTGCCAGAAAGGTACATGATATCTGTGGTGAATGTAATCTTCTTACCAGTGTCTGTATTTGTGAGCTACCCCCTCCCTTCTGCTTCTCAGCTGTGTCATGTGATCAGCGATCAGACTTTCCAAATAATACAGCATCTTATGTGAGGACAGGAAGACAGTTTCTCTATGTATTCCTATGGGAGCCTCAATGTCAGTCTCATAGGAATGAATAGAGAAGTAACTGACTTCCTCTCCTGTGTCAGTTGGACATCAGAGAGTTGGGGATAGCTCACAAATACAGTCACTGATGAGAAGATTACATTCACTACACATTAAATCATATACCTTTCTAGAAGGTCAGTGAATACTTTTTTTTTGCGAGAATTCTTCTTTACTAAAATCTGTAAAAAAGAGATAAAATCTTCAAAAATACTAAATGAATGGCAGGTGGCCAAAGAGAGCGAAACAAATCCCCCAAAATAATTTAAATATATACATGCTAAAAAACCAAGCCCAGAGCAGGTAGGTCCCTAAATAACAGTAAAGGGGGGATGGTCACAGAACATAAGAAAAAGGCAGAGTTACTAAATGGGTTGTTTAGCGCTGCATATACGAAAGAAGAAAAAGGAGTTGATATCTTTGGTCCCAGGGCTGTTAGTGCATCCAGAAAAATTCTCAACTGGTCCAAGCTAAGTTAACCACCACCCGTCACACTAACGCCAAAAGGTGTGACTGCGGCGGCTTCCTCAGGTCACACTAACGCTGATCGGCGTCATCTCGTGAGACCCGAGATTTCCTGTGAACGCGCGCTCACAGGATCGTGCAGTTCAGAAGTTCATCTACAGCCTGCCGGCCGCGATCATTGGCTGGCAGGCTGTGGATTTTTGAAATGACCAATGAAATGGGTATGTCAGACGCTATTTTGAAACTAGCGTCTGATATACCTGCTACCTGTTCCTCTGGTGGTCCCCTTTGCTTGGATCAACCACCAGAGGATACAGGCATCTCTGTAAGTAGCACCAATCACCACACATACCCATTACACCCCCCTGTCACTTATTTAACCCCTTATTAGCACCTGATCACCCCATATAAACTCCCTGTTCACCCCCCTGTCACCCCCCTGTCATTGATCACCCCCCTTTAAGGGTCCCTCATCACCACCAGGTAGTTAGCTACTTGCTAGGTAGTTAGCGCCCAGCCCACCGCACCGCAGTCACTGATTAGTCGCTGATTAGCGTCATCGCTGTCGCTAATCAGCACTAGTAGATATAGTATCTGTAAGTGATCAAGACTAATCGCAATCAGATCTATATAAGTACATTAAGGTCACCTTAGGTTCTACAAAAAACTCAGTGCTCGCCCGATCGGGCCTGATCTTGTGCGTACACTTGCGTTCAGTCCGCCCCACCGCAGTGACAGAATTAATTTTTTTCTGATCACTGCAAAAACACAGTAAAATTGCTGCGCTGCTATAAAGATCACTTTTGAGCTTTTGGATCTTTATTAGCGATCGCAGCTTTACTTCGCAAGCACTCCTTTTTACTAGGTAGGTTTGCTCTTTTTCCTGGGTAGTCTCAGAGGAATACCCCCTAAATTTAGTGAGCCCAAAATGTCAAACAAGGGGTATTCCGCTGAAGAGGCCTACAGGATTCTGGCCGTGATGGAGGAAAGCGACGGGGACGCCTCACCGGCTAAATCCAGTGGTTCAGAATATGAACCTGTAGACAGCAGTGGCACTCTAACTGCTAGCGAAGATGACGAGGTTGAGGTCCCTGCTACGGTCAGGCGTACCCGATCCCATGTCAGGGTTCTGCATACCCTGCATGATGACCCTCATTTGCAGCAGATTGGTGCTAGCGCTGATCTTTTTTATGGTGCGGCATACACCAGTAGCGCAGCACATCCTGGACCTTCTACCAGCACTGCCGTATTCCCTGGTGAAGTGGCGAGCACTAGAAGGGCAGTTCAAGCTGGTACGGTGGCACGTGCAGTAACTCCCCCGTCGCAGCCACTGCGTTCACAGGCCTGTAGAACCCTTACTCTCTCAGAGGTGCTGGCAAATCCTAATTGGCACTCCCCTGCTTCCGCCGCACCCGTATTGCCCCCTTTCACCGCCCAGTCTGGAGTTTGCGTGGAGACAGCTCATTTAGGATCAGCCCTCAAGTTTTTTTAGCTGTTCTTCACCGCAGATCTCTATGACCTAGTTGTGGCAGAAACCAACCGCTACGCCACACAGTTTATTACCGCCAATCCGGAAAGCTTCTATGCCCAGCCTTACCGGTGGAAACCAGTCACAGTTTCCGAATTAAATTTTTTTTTGGGCCTTATCCTCAGCATGGGTCTAACTAAAAAAAAAATGTATTGTGGTCATATTGGTCTAAAGACCCAATACATTACATGCCCATGTTCTCTGCTGCAATGTCCAGGGCACGTTTTGAGGTCATCATGTGCTTTATGCATTTCGCTGACAATAACACCTGTCATCCAAGAGGCTACCCTGCTTATGACCGGCTCCACAAAATTCGGCCCCTCATAGACCATTTGTCATCCAGATTTGCAGATGCGTATACCCCCAATCAAAACATCTGCATAGACGAGTCCCTAGTACATTTTACCGGGCGCCTTGGCATCAAACAGTACATCCCCAGCAAGCGCGCCCGGTATGGGGTCAAACTGTATAAGCTCTGTGAAAGGGCCACAGGCTATACATATCGTTTTAGGGTCTATGAGGGAAAAGACTCAAAACTGAAGCCGGTCGGATGTCCTAACTACCTGGGGAGCAGTGGCAAGATTGTCTGGGACTAGGTGTCACCCTTACTCCACAAGGGGTACCACTTATACGTGGACAATTTTTACTCAAGCGTGGCCCTCTTTCGGCACTTACATCTAGTCGGAATTCAATGCTGTGGCACCACGCGACCTAGTCGCCAGGGCTTCCCCCAACGGCTCGCTAGTACCCGACTTGCACGGGGGGAGAGGGCTGCCTTGTGTGACCAAGAACTGCTCGCGGTGAAGTGGAGGGACAAAGGGACGTTTACCTTCTGTCCACCATTCACGCAGACACGACAGTGCAAATTGAAAGGGCAACTGGAGTCATTGAGAAACGCCTCTCTGTCCACGACTATAACCTTCACATGGGAGGGGTGGACTTCAATGACCAGATGTTGGCTCCCTATTTAGTGTCCCGCCGCACCAGACGCTGGTATAAGAAGGTGTCTGAATATTTAATTCAATTGGCTGTATATAATAGTTTTGTTCTTTACAGTAAGGCTGGGAGAACAGGATCCTTCCTAATATTCCAGGAAGAGATCATTTCGGAAACCCTGTATCCAGGAGGGTCCGTGCCCCAAGTCCCTGATGTAGTGAGCTGGCTACAAGGCAAACACTTCCCCAGTGTCTATCCTGGTACCCCAACTCAACGGTCCCCCAAGAAAAAGATGTAGTGTCTGTAGCAGGGGTGGAATAAGGTGTGACACCACCTTTTTTTGTCCTGACTGTCCTGACCAGCCTGCCCTATGCATGGGGGAGTGTTTCCGCAAGTTCCACACACAGGTACACTATTAGTGTAGGGATTGCGTGACACAGGACAGGCACACAGGGGTCTTAGGGCCCTTTCACACAGAGCTGCCACAAACCTCTCCTTTCACTTGGGACAAAGTGCATAATGTACTTCGCCACATCTCTGGGCGATTTGTGCTTTGCACATTGTCCCATGGGGAAGGAGAGGTTTGTCCTCTAAAGGTAAAAAACAAAAACAAAAAAAAAAATCACAGGTAAGCAAAAAAGTTAATGTTCTGTTTCAAAAGTTCAATAAAGTTTATAAAAGTTAATGTTCTCTTCAAATGTTATATAAAGTTAATGTTAATAAATTTATTTTACAACCAGCTGAAGCACTGATTTGCATTCTGACAGAAGCATTGCGCTTCTGTCAGATTACACAAAAGTTGGTGTATGCGGCGCTGCAAGACGAGATTTCTCCTCGGCAGTAAAAAAGATACGTTTGCCGAGGCTTATGAGCTGAGGGTGGTGTTCATATGCTTTGGCAAACACTTTGTATAAAAATAATAAAAATTCCGGCAATGACTTATTCATCCACATCGATTGATGTGAATGGAGAAATCGAGTTTGCCATGGCATACGAGCTGAGTGGGTTTGGATGTTGGGCGGAGCTCCAAATGTCCTGGCAGACGCCTTTCCCCTCCTTTTTTTTTTTTTGCACATTTTTTGGCAGAGATTTTTTCATCCACATTGATCGATGCTAATGAAGAAATCTGTGATGTTCATTTTATCTTTCAGCCCAGAGGCTGAACGGAAAAAAAAATCTCATTAGGCTACTTTCACACTAGCGTTCGGGCGGATCCGTTCTGAACGGATCCGCTCATAATAATGCAGACGGAGGCTCCGTTCAGAACAGATCCGTCTGCATTATATTAGCAAAAAAAAGCTAAGTGTGAAAATAGCCTGGGACGGATCCGTCCAGACTTTCAATGTAAAGTCAATGGGGGACGGATCCGCTTGAAGATTGAGCCACATTGTGGCATCTTCAAACGGATCCGTCCCCATTGACTTACATTGTAAGTCTGGACGGATCCGCACGGATCCGCACGCCTCCGCACGGCCAGGCGGACACCCGAATGCTGCAAGCAGCGTTCAGCTGTCCGCCTGTCCGTGCGGAGGCGAGCGGAGCGGAGGCTGAACGCCGCCAGACTGATGCAGTCTGAGCGGATCCGCTCCATTCAGACTGCATCAGGGCTGGACGGCTGCGTTCGGGTCCGCTCGTGAGCCCCTTCAAACGGAGCTCACGAGCGGACACCCGAACGCTAGTGTGAAAGCAGCCTTACCTGTATGCTCAATATAAGGAGAATAGCAGAAACTCCTAATGCTGGCCATACATGTAATGATTGTGGAGACCCTCAAATGCCAGGGCAGTACAAACACCTCACAAATAACCCAATTTTGGAAAGAAGACACCCCAAGGTATTTGCTGAGGGGCATATTGAGTCCATGAAAGATTGAACTTTTTGTCCCAAGTTAGCGGAAAGGGAGACTTTGTGAGAAAAAAAAATAAAAAATCAATTTCCGCTAACTTGAGCAAAAAAAAAAATATGAACTCACCATGCCCCTCACGGAATACCTTGGGGTGTCTTCTTTCCAAAATGGGGTCACTTGTGGGGTATTTATACTGCCCTGGCATTTTAGGGGCCCTAAAGCATGAGAAGTAGTTTGGAATCCAAATGCGTAAAAAATGCCCTGTGAAATCTTAAAGGTACTTTGCGGCATTTTTAGGCATTTGGATTCCAGACTTCTTCTCACGCTTTAGGGCTCCTAAAATGCCAGGGCAGTATAAATACCCCACCCCATTTTGGAAAGAAGACACCCCAAGGTATTCCGTGAGGGGCATGGCGAGTTCATGTAAAATTTAATTTTTTGTCACAAGTTAGTGGAATATGAGACTTTGCAAGAAAAAAAATAAAAAAAATAAATAAATCTTTTTCCGCTAACTTGTGCCAAAAATAAAAATATTCTAGGAACTTGCCATGCCCCTCACGGAATACCTTGAGGTGTCTTCTTTCCAAAATGGGGTCACTTGTGTGGTATTTATACTATCCTGGCATTCTAGCACCTCAAGAAACATGACAGGTGCTCAGAAAGTCAGAGCTGCTTCAAAATGCGGAAATTCACATTTTTGTACCATAGTTTGCAAACGCTATAACTTTTGCGCAAGCCAATAAATATACACTTATTGGATTTTTTTTTATCAAAGACATGTAGCACAATAAATTCTGACACAAACTTGTATAGAAATGTACTTATATTTGAACAATTTAACCAGAGAAAGTTAATAAACTTTTTTTGAGAAAATTGCGGCCTATTTTGATTAATATCAGAAAAACTTAAAATCTTAGCAGCAATCAAATACCACCAAAAGAAAGCTGTATTTGTGAGAAGAAAAGGAGGGAAAATTAATTTGGGTGCCAACTTGCATGACCGAGCAATAAACCGTTAAAGTTGTGAAGTGCCGATTTGTAAAAAAGGGCCTGGTCACTAGGGGGGTTGAAACCTGTGGTCCTTAAGTGATTAAATAAGATACATGTAAACAAGGCTCCAGATCCAGACAAATTACTCCCAAGAGTTCTTAAATAACTCAGTTATTTCTGTGCCCCTATTCATAATTTTTTTTAGATTTTCTAGGGACTAGTACAGGGCCAACTGACTGGTGCAAGGCAAATGTGGTGCCCATATTAAAAATGGGCTCTAGGTCTTTCACAGGTAATTATAGACCAGTAAGCCTAACTTCTGTTGTGGGAAAAATGTTTGAAGGACACTTAAGGGACTATATATATATATATATATATATATATATATATATATGAGCATGTGACTATTAATAATATCATAACTACATACCTCCCAACTTTGTAAACGAACACAGAGGGACACAAATTTCTTCTGCACTAGACCACCCCTCTAACTCCTCCCAAAACATAACTATACAACTAATCCCATCCAGTCCCCTTAATGCCTCACATAGTAATTATTCTCCATTCATGCCACCGTAACAGTATTTATGCCCACATTGTACCTTCTTCACAGAATTATGCCTAGCTATGCCCACAGTAATATGCCCACATTGTTCCCCCAGTATTATGCCCACATTGTGCCCCCCAATAATATGCCCAGATAGTACTCCCAGTAATATGCCCACATTGTGCCCCACAGTAATATGCCCACATTGTGCCCACAGTAATATGCCCACATTGTACCCACAGTAATATGCCCAGCTGTGTCCCCAGTAATATGCCCACATTGTGCCACCAGTAATATGCCCCACTGCACCCACAGTAATATGCCCAGCTGCGCCCACAGTAATATACCCACATTGTGCCCCCAGTAATATGCCAACATTGTGCCCCCAATAATATTCCCACATTGTTTCTTCCAGTTATATGGCCACATTGTGCCCCTCACAGAATGTAAAAAAAATAAACACCACATACTTAACTTGCTCCGAGCAGCAGCAGGACATCGACTGCTCTAGTCTGTGAAGGAGTCAGAGCCCAGGCTAACTGCTGGCCGAACCCGCTCCCTGCATAGACCAGAGGTGTGCTTCATTATGGCAACTGTCTCTGCTTCCTATGGATGCAGGGACAGCTGCCAGAAAGCGGGACTGTCTCGCCGGATCTGGGACGGTTGGGAGGTATGTAACTAACCTGATTTGTTTTTATGAGGAGGTGAGTATAAGCCTGACCAGTGGGGAAGCTGTGGATATAGTGTTCTAAGATTTTGCAAAGGCATTTAATAATGTCCCTCATAGGTAAAATAAGGTCTATAGGCTTAGAAAGTATACTTTGTAATTAGATTAAAAAAGGGATGAAGGAATGTGTCCAGAGAAGTGTTCTCAATGATTTCTTTTCTGAGTGGCCTCTGGTTATAAGTGGTGTTCCCCACCCCAAGGTTTAGTGCTAAGCACCTTACTATATAATTTATTTATTAAGGATGCCGAGAATGGTTATTAATACCGGTAGCACTGTTTCTATTTTTGCAGATGACAATAAGCCATATAGTACTGTGAAGTCTACAGAAGATAAACTACAAGCTTACTTGAACACTCTGAGTGATTGGACATCAACTTGGCAAATGAGGATCAATGTGGATAAATGTAAAGTTGTGCACCTGTGTAATAATAATCTAGATGCATCGTATAATGCATTAAACAAGGCAGGGACTTGTGGGACAGGGATGTAAAACTATTACTTTGATGCTGCCTCATCTGGAATATGCAGTTTAGTTCTGGGCACCAGTCTATAGAAAAGATGCCCTGGAGCTGGAAAAAGCACAAAGAAGAGCAATTAAACTGATAAAGGGCATGGAGGGTCTTAGTAATGAGGAAAGAGTAAAATAATTACATTTATTTAGTCTTCATAAGAGACATCTCTAAGGGGGACAAGATTAACCTATGCAAATATATAAATGGGCCATACAAAAAATATGGTGAAAAGGTGTTTCATGTAAAATCCCCTTAAAAGTCAAAGGGGCACTGCCTCCATCTGGAGAAGAAAAAGTTTAGCCTCCAGAGGCGTGAAGGCTTCTTCACTGTAAGAACTGTGAATCTGTGGAATACTCAGCACATCGTCACAACAGGAAGAGTGGTTAGTTTAAAAAAAAGGCTAAGATGAATTCTTAAAAGTAAATAACATTAATGTTTTATGAAAATGTGTAGAAATCTGGGATTCACTCCCCATTTTCTAAATTCACATCCCCACCAATCCCTTGGTCCTACTTGATGGACGGACTTATCTTTTTTTTTGGACCGAATTAAAGGGGTTCTCCAGGAAAGTAAAAAAAGAAAATACTGTGAAGTACGATATTATGTAAACATGTGCAATTCATTTCCCATTCACGTGAATGCGGTTTCACATAGGAAATGTTCTAGTATTTTTTTTCTGTCACAGATAGTGATGGACAAACATCTGCCAGGACGGTGCGTGAACGCGATCAAATTTTCGCGAACCGCAAGTTTGCGGCGGTCCCATTCATTTTAATGGCAGGCGAACCTGAAAAACCTTCAGCTCATATTTGCAGCCAAGAAATAATTACTAGAAGTGCACAAATAGTCCCCACAACATGGACAGTGACATTCCACATGTATTATTCGAATTTGCGATCTCTATTCATTATTTTTTAATGCGAAATATTGCCAATATAATTTTCGTGTACTCACATGCGCAAATGCACTATACAGTACCCAAATGCACTATAAAGAAAGTGTCTTGGTATATAACACCCCGCTTCAATCAGTTTTTTTGGGGGGGACTGGTATATCACACCAGTAGAAATTATTTGTTCCAATAACGCTTGTCCCTCTACAGACCTGCAGTATCGCAGCAGAACCGCACACAACTGCCGCACAATACAAATGCACTATAATATACTTTCTAACATAGAAAGTATATTATAACATTGTACAAGGAAGGCAATCCATTAGAATATACATAAAAATAGAACGTAACTTTTAATATTGTTACTATGAGGGTCTATTCACACATCTGTAAGTGTTTTGCGGCTCCCCAAAACATGGACACCGGCAATGTGCATTCCGCAATTTGCAGACCACACATCGCCGGCAATATAATAGAAAATGTCTGCAATTGTGGACAAGAATAGGACATGTTCTATTTTTTTATGGAAACGGAAGCACAGATGTGCAAGTGCGGATCCACAAATGCGGATGTGGATCCGCAAATGCGGATGCGGACAGCACATTCCGGGCCCATTGAAAATGAATGGGTCTGCACCTGTTCCGCAAAATTGCGGAATGGATGCGGACCCATTTTGCAGACGTGTGAATGGAAAAGATATCCCTCAAAATTAAAATAAATTAAATTATTAAAATTAAGCAAAAGCATAGATGCGGTAGGCAATAACAAGTGCTCGGCGGCACTAAATCAGGTGCTTGGCGGCACCAAATCAGAAACCATATGTCCTACCACAATCCGAGGGGATCCAGTGCACATCCATAAATCCCGGAGGGAAAGCAAAAACATCTATCCCTGGGCTAGATGATGATGTGGTATTGAAGGACAGGGTGGGCAAAGAACTGTCCCTGATATTGCCCTACAGGGGGTGCTATTCTGGCCTTGATAGTCTAACCACAGATCACCCGTCCTGATAAGAGCAACCCCATCCAGAACCTTACCCTATATAGAAATTGCCCTAGTAAGCCCCTAGCCCCTAGGCCCCTGACTTCCAGGTGATCACTATATAGATCTATGTGTTTTTGACTCATAAAAGTATACTATAAGTATATTGCACCCCTCTGTGTATCACACATATCGATAGCACACCTATACCAGTCCTTAAAAAGACTTTTGTGTCCCTATTAGCTAGCGTTTGGTGTCCCTAACAGCCTATCCCTGCTCCACACAGCAAACTCTCCCTACACTGGCAAAACACTGAATGTAAAATGGCGGCCAGATCAGGTTTATTTATAAGGTAGGGGGTATGTCCATGTGCTGAAACGTCTCAATTGGCTGTCCTGTACCACCTGATGGATGTTTCATGGGTCAAAGTTCTTCACAATGTAAAAGAATATGGCGGGGGCGAATATCTCCATATGTTCGGCGAATCACGAACACGCAAAGGTCTCTGCGAAACGACCGGGCGAACTGCAAGGCCATCTCTAGTCACAGATATAAGTAGCATGCTAATTATTTTGTTTGGATAACATAAGGATTAGCCCCATCAGACATTGATATCTGTAGCTGGCGCAGGCGACTAATAACCAATCCACTACTGATATTGAATCAGACGATATTGAAGAACTGATCAATGAACTAGAATATGCTCCAATCCCTTCTAACTTTCGCCCCAAATCTACATTCTATCCATTAGAGAACAGAGGCCCACATCTTGAAGCCTTCTATAATATGATGATGACAGACCTAAGAGAAATGATGGAAATCAAAACTAAACTGACACCCCAATATAGATCTCAAAATTTAAGTTCATTACAGCAAAAAGCCATCAAATCCCTTAGTACGAATAAAGAAATCACTATAAAAAATGCAGACAAGGGAGGGGGGGTCGTTATACTCAATACAGAAGCATATAATAAAGAGGCAATGAAGATCCTTTCAGATGAAAAATACTATAGTCAACTAGAAACAGATCCAACGGATGAGTCTAAAAAGGCATTATCTGCATTAGAGGTCAGGAAGATAAAATTCTGAATAAAAATGAAGCTAGATTTTTCCAACTCCCACACCCATCAATACCTTACTTTTATTTTCTTCCAAAGATTCATAAAACATCGATTAATCCCCCGGGTCATCCGATCATATCGGGGATCGATTCGCTTACTTCAAATCTGTCTGCGTATATCGATACCATCCTACAAAAATATGTTGTTCATCTTCCATCTTACCTTAGGGACTCTAGCCATTTAATCACTCTTTTACATGAGGTTATCTGGAAACCAGATATGCTTTGGGTAACCATGGACGTTACAGCCTTATATAGTAATATTATCCACACATTAGGCATTCAAGTGGTAGAAACTTTCCTTATGGAAGATTTCTTTCTTCCTTCCACTCAGAGGACTTTTATCCTCGACTCAATTGAGTTTATATTAAATCATAACTATTTTAAATATAGAGATCAATTCTTTCTGCAAAAATGCGGCACAGCGATGGGGACGAAATTCGCCCCCGCATATGCAAACTTATTTATGGGTGCATTTGAGAAAAGTATAGGCATACAGGATACTGAGAATATCATATTTTACAGACGTTTTATAGATGATATTATCTTAATATGGCAGGGTGACCGCGAGTCTTTAGATAATTATACCTCAGGTCTAAACTCCAACAGTTGGAACCTTACATTTACGACCCATGTAGACAAGGAATCGGCCATCTTTCTGGACTTAGAAATATACAGCAGAGCCAATCACATAATGACGAAAACACACTTTAAAAGTGTCGATTCTAATCGTTTTTTTGACTTCAAGAGTAGTCATTATAAGCAATGGAAAACAAATATCCCCTACGGCCAGATGAAAAGGGTCAGGAGAAACTGCTCAGATGAATCGGCCCTTAAAGAGCAGCTTCTGGTTCTACAAAATAGATACCAACAGAAAGGCTACCCAGCAGGCCTTATTCAGGACTCCTTAAATAGAGTTCTGAAGGAAAACCAGAAGGACTGTCTACAACCAAAGAAGAAAAAAGAGAGCTCGAGACCCCCAGGACCTAACTTTATCACGAGATATAACTCAAGTTTCAATAATATTAGAATGATCATGAAGAAACACTGGCCGATTATATGTAAAGATCCTATCATAGGCAAAGATCTGCCGAGTCACCCAACCATCACATACCGCCGAGCACGCACCTTGAAGAGCCTTCTGGCCCCATCTTGCCCAAAAAATTCAGTCTAATCATGGAAACCATACAACCAACAATGACCTACCACCCAGCAAAGACAAAATTGGATCATATAAGTGTGGCTCCAAGCGATGCAAATGTCGTGACACAATTCAAGATGGTATAGATGAAACAAAGATCAATAATAGTGGAGAAGTAATTAAACTCAAGTATAGAGTTGAGCGAACACCTGGATGTTCGGGTTCGAGAAGTTCGGCCGAACATCCCGGAAATGTTCGGGTTCGGGATCCGAACCCGATCCGAACTTCGTCCCGAACCCGAACCCCATTGAAGTCAATGGGGACCCGAACTTTTCGGCACTAAAAAGGCTGTAAAACAGCCCAGGAAAGAGCTAGAGGGCTGCAAAAGGCAGCAACATGTAGGTAAATCCCCTGCAAACAAATGTGGATAGGGAAATGAATTAAAATAAAAATTAAATAAATAAAAATTAACCAAAATCAATTGGAGAGAGGTTCCATAGCAGAGAATCTGGCTTCCCGTCACCCACCACTGGAACAATTCTAGTAAGAAGCAGGGCGGCAATACCAGAGGGTTAGACGGATCGTTAGTGATAGGGATATGTGTCAAACAAGATTAGACGATATGACCAATAAATTTAGAGAGCGAGGCTACCCCCCTGATCTATTGAAAATACAGCGTAATAAAGCTGAGATTACACCACCAGATAGAACTAAGAAAGAAACAAGGATCCCCTTAGTGATTAAATACCATCCCTGGTCCCAGCGCCTTAGGACTATTGTTAATCAACATTGGCACATATTATCTAAGTCCTATCCACGGATAGGAGAGTTCCAGAGGCCACCCATGATATGCTATAAACGGGCAGAAAATATTAGGGATAAAATAGTCCGGGCGGATGTGGGAAGTAATAAAATAGAAAGAGGACAGAGTACTTTATCTACACCTAGACGGGGCACTTTTCCTTGTTTAAACTGTGTCAATTGTTCCAGCGTTATAAAGGGTTCATGTTTCTCCCACCCTCACTCAGGTGAAAATATTCCAATAAGGGGCACGTTCACTTGTGATAGTAGATTTGTGGTTTACATTCTTAAATGTCCATGTGGATTACTATATGTGGGGGAAACCTCAATGAGAATGAAGGACAGACTAAGTAAACACAAATCTACTATCCGTAAACAGAATTTATTACTCCCAATACCCCTTCATTTTTATGATAAAAAACACAACATCTCGCAGTTGAGGTATCAGATTATTGAAGGTGTATCATTACCCCGTCGAGGGGGTGACAGAAATAAATTGTTATTGAAAAGGGAGGCTTACTGGATCCATCGTCTTCAGACAATGGAGCCCAGGGGCCTCAATCGTGAGTACAATGTGTCCTGCTTCCTATAAGGCATCCGGCCTTATGCAATCTGATAAATATATTTCTTTTTTTCTTCAGCGTGATTAATCACTGCAAGAATGGACTATGTGACTGAAAATCTTCGCCAGTATAGAGTGGATATGTTTTTTGCGAATTTTCAATTGCGAATTTTCAGTTGCGAATTTTTAGTTGCGAATTTTCAATTGCGAATTTTCAATTTTCAATTGCGAATTTTCAGTTGCGAATTTTCAATTGCGAATTTTTCAATGCGAATTTTTCATTGCGATTATTTGATATGCGAATTTTATTTAATGAGGGAGGCGGAGCTTCTTTGATGATGTCAGTTCCTTTGTGTTTCATTTATGTATAAATAGCTGGAGTGTAAGATGTTTTATGCAGTCTGATGAAAGCACATCTGTGCTGAAACGCGTCACTATGCCATTTTGAATATGTGACTGAATAAATCTACATTGTGATCTACATCAGCGAAGTGCCGGTCCTTTCCTTTGAAACCACCACTGGAACAGTCCATTCTCAGATATTTAGGCCCCGGCACCCAGGCAGAGGAGAGAGGTCCCGTAACAGAGAATCTGTCTTCATGTCAGCAGAGAATTAGTCTGCATGTCATAGCAGAGAATGAGGCTTCACGTCAGCCACCACTGCAACAGTCCATTGGCATATATTTAGGCCCAGCACCCAGGCAGAGGAGGGAGGTCCCGTAACAGAGAATCTGTCTTCATGTCAGCAGAGAATTAGTCTGCATGTCATAGCAGAGAATGAGGCTTCACGTCAGCCACCACTGCAACAGTCCATTGGCATATATTTAGGCCCAGCACACACACAGGCAGAGGAGAGAGGTCCCGTAACAGAGAATCTGGCTTCATGTCAGCAGAGAATCAGTCTGCATGTCATAGCAGAGAATGAGGCTTCACGTCAGCCACCACTGCAACAGTCCATTGGCATATATTTAGGCCCAGCACACACACAGGCAGAGGAGAGAGGTCCCGTAACAGAGGATCTGGCTTCATGTCAGCAGAGAATCAGTCTGCATGTCATAGCAGAGAATCAGGCTTCACGTCAGCCACCACTGCAACAGTCCATTGTCATAAATTTAGGCCCAGCACCCAGGCAGAGGAGAGAGGTCCCGTAACAGACAATCTGGCTTCATGTCAGCAGAGAATTAGTCTGCATGTCATAGCAGAGAATGAGGCTTCACGTCAGCCACCACGGCAACAGTCCATTGGCATATATTTAGGCCTAGCACACAGGCAGAGGAGAGAGGTCCCGTAACAGACAATCTGGCTTCATGTCAGCAGAGAATCAGTCTGCATGTCATAGCAGAGAATGAGGCTTCACGTCACCCACCACTGCAACAGTCCATTGGCATATATTTAGGCCTAGCACACAGGCAGAGCAGAGAGGTCCCGTAACAGACAATCTGGCTTCATGACAGCAGAGAATCAGTCTGCATGTCATAGCAGAGAATGAGGCTTCACGTCACCCACCACTGCAACAGTCCATTGGCATATATTTAGGCCTAGCACACAGGCAGAGGAGAGGTTCATTCAACTTTGGGTAGCCTCGCAATATAATGGTAAAATGAAAATAAAAATAGGATTGAATGAGGAAGTGCCCTGGAGTCCAATAATATATGGTTATGGGGAGGTAGTTAATGTCTAATCTGGACAAGGGACGGACAGGTCCTGTGGGATCCATGCCTGGTTCATTTTTATGAACGTCAGCTTGTCCACATTGGCTGTAGACAGGCGGCTGCGTTTGTCTGTAATGACGCCCCCTGCCGTGCTGAATACACGTTCAGACAAAACGCTGGCTGCCGGGCAGGCCAGCACCTCCAAGGCATAAAAGGCTAGCTCTGGCCACGTGGACAATTTAGAGACCCAGAAGTTGAATGGGGCCGAACCATCAGTCAGTACGTGGAGGGGTGTGCACACGTACTGTTCCACCATGTTAGTGAAATGTTGCCTCCTGCTAACACGTTGCGTATCAGGTGGTGGTGCAGTTAGCTGTGGCGTGTTGACAAAAGTTTTCCACATCTCTGCCATGCTAACCCTGCCCTCAGAGGAGCTGGCCGTGACACAGCTGCCTTGGAGACCTCTTGCTCCTCCTCTGCCTTGTCCTTGGGCTTCCACTTGTTCCCCTGTGACATTTGGGAATGCTCTCAGTAGCGCGTCTACCAACGTGCGCTTGTACTCGCGCATCTTCCTATCACGCTCCAGTGCAGGAAGTAAGGTGGGCACATTGTCTTTGTAGCGTGGATCCAGCAGGGTGGCAACCCAGTAGTCCGCACAGGTTAAAATGTGGGCAACTCTGCTGTCGTTGCGCAGGCACTGCAGCATGTAGTCGCTCATGTGTGCCAGGCTGCCCAGGGGTAAGGACAAGCTATCCTCTGTGGGAGGCGTATCGTCATCGTCCTGCCTTTCCCCCCAGCCACGCACCAGTGATGGACCCGAGCTGCGTTGGGTGCCACCCCGCTGTGACCATGCTTCATCCTCATCCTCCTCCACCTCCTCCTCATCCTCGTCCTCCTCGTCCTCCAGTAGTGGGCCCTGGCTGGCCACATTTGTACCTGGCCTCTGCTGTTGCCAAAAACCTCCCTCTGAGTCACTTCGAAGAGACTGGCCTGAAAGTGCTAAAAATGACCCCTCTTCCTCCTCCTCCTCCTCCTCCTCCTGGGCCACCTCCTCTTCCATCATCGCCCTAAGTGTTTTCTCAAGGAGACATAGAAGTGGTATTGTAACGCTGATAACGGTGTCATCGCCACTGGCCATGTTGGTGGAGTACTCGAAACAGCGCAACAGGGCACACAGGTCTCGCATGGAGGCCCAGTCATTGGTGGTGAAGTGGTGCTGTTCTGTAGTGCGACTGACCCGTGCGTGCTGCAGCTGAAACTCCACTATGGCCTGCTGCTGCTCGCACAGTCTGTCCAGCATGTGCAAGGTGGAGTTCCACCTGGTGGGCACGTCGCATATGAGGCGGTGAGCGGGAAGGCCGAAGTTACGCTGTAGCGCAGACAGGCGAGCAGCAGCAGGATGTGAACGCCGGAAGCACGAACAGACGGCCCGCACTTTATGCAGCAGCTCTGACATGTCGGGGTAGTTGTGAATGAACTTCTGCACCACCAAATTCAGCACATGCGCCAAGCAAGGGATGTGCGTCAAATTGGCTAGTCCCAGAGCTGCAACGAGATTTCGCCCATTATCACACACCACCAGGCCGGGCTTGAGGCTCACCGGCAGCAACCACTCGTCGGTCTGTTGTTCAATACCCCGCCACAACTCCTGTGCGGTGTGGGGCCTGTCCCCCAAACATATGAGTTTCAGAATGGCCTGCTGACGTTTACCCCGGGCTGTGCTGAAGTTGGTGGTGAAGGTGTGTGGCTGACTGGATGAGCAGGTGGAAGAAGAGGAGGAGGAAGCCGAGAAGGAGGAGGTGGCAACAGGAGGCAAAGAATGTTGCCCTGCGATCCTTGGCGGCGGAAGGACGTGCGCCAAACAGCTCTCCGCCTGGGGCCCAGCTGCCACTACATTTACCCAGTGTGCAGTTAGGGAGATATAGCGTCCCTGGCCGTGCTTACTGGTCCACGTATCTGTGGTTAGGTGGACCTTGCTACAGATGGCGTTGCGCAGTGCACACTTGATTTTATGGGATACTTGGTTGTGCAGGGAAGGCACGGCTCTCTTGGAGAAGTAGTGCCGGCTGGGAACAACATACTGTGGGACAGCAAGCGACATGAGCTGTTTGAAGCTGTCTGTGTCCACCAGCCTAAATGACAGCATTTCATAGGCCAGTAGTTTAGAAATGCTGGCATTCAGGGCCAGGGATCGAGGGTGGCTAGGTGGGAATTTACGCTTTCTATCAAATGTTTGTGAGATGGAGAGCTGAACGCTGGCGTGTGACATGGTTGAGACGCTTGGTGACGGAGGTGGTGGTGGTGGTGTTGGTGGTACATCCCCTGTTTGCTGGGCGGCAGGTGCCAACGTTCCTCCAGAGGCGGAGGAAGAGGCCGAGGCGGCAGCAGCAGAATAGGCCGAGGCGGCAGCAGCAGAAGAGGTAGCAGGGGGAGCCTGAGTGACTTCCTTGGTTTTAAGGTGTTTACTCCACTGCAGTTCATGCTTTGCATGCAGGTGCCTGGTCATGCAGGTTGTGCTCAGGTTCAGAACGTTAATGCCTCGCTTCAGGCTCTGATGGCACAGCGTGCAAACCACTCGGGTCTTGTCGTCAGCACATTGTTTGAAGAAGTGCCATGCCAGGGAACTCCTTGAAGCTGCCTTTGGGGTGCTCGGTCCCAGATGGCGGCGGTCAGTAGCAGGCGGAGTCTCTTGGCGGCGGGTGTTCTGCTTTTGCCCACTGCTCCCTCTTTTGCTACGCTGTTGGCTCGGTCTCACCACTGCCTCTTCCTCCGAACTGTGAAAGTCAGTGGCACGACCTTCATTCCATGTGGGGTCTAGGACCTCATCGTCCCCTGCATCGTCTTCCACCCAGTCTTGATCCCTGACCTCCTGTTCAGTCTGCACACTGCAGAAAGACGCAGCAGTTGGCACCTGTGTTTCGTCATCAACAGAGACATGCTGAGGTGGTATTCCCATGTCCTCATCATCAGGAAACATAAGTGGTTGTGCGTCAGTGCATTCTATGTCTTTCACCGCTGGGGAAGGGCTAGGTGGATGCCCTTGGGAAACCCTGCCAGCGGAGTCTTCAAACAGCATAAGAGACTGCTGCATAACTTGAGGCTGAGACAGTTTCCCTGGTATGCATGGGGGTGATGTGACAGACTGATGGGGTTGGTTTTCAGGCGCCATCTGTGCGCTTTCTGCAGAAGACTGGGTGGGAGATAATGTGAACGTGCTGGATCCACTGTCGGCCACCCAATTGACTAATGCCTGTACCTGCTCAGGCCTTACCATCCTTAGAACGGCATTGGGCCCCACCATATATCGCTGTAAATTCTGGCGGCTACTGGGACCTGAGGTAGTTGGTACACTAGGACGTGTGGATGTGGCAGAACGGCCACGTCCTCTCCCAGCACCAGAGGGTCCACTAACACCACCACGACCATGTCCACGTCCGCGTCCCTTACTAGATGTTTTTCTCATTGTTATGGTTCACCACAACAACAAATATATTATTTGGCCCAATGTATTGTATTCAAATTCAGCGGGATATAAATTTGAGGCCTAGTATTTAGGCGCTGGGTGACCGGTATGGATTTAGTGACAGAATTAGACTTGGAAATGCACAGAAGCGTGTGTGTGTGAAGTTATTCTGAATGACCCAATGTGCACCTTGAATATTATATACCCTTTTAGGGATAGATTTCAAATAGCTCTGATATAGCAGAAACCACTAAATTATGAAATTGCTAAATTGGGAATTGTATTTCAACCCAGAACAAGAAATGTGCTTGAACGGACACTAAATAACTCGCCCAGCTACAGCACTAACGAGAGATTTAGCAGGATATAAATTTGAGGCCTAGTATTTAGGCGCTGGGTGACAGGTATGGGTTTAGTGACAGAATTAGACTTGGAAATACACAGTAGCGGGTGTGTGTGAAGTTATTCTGAATGACCCAATGTGCACCTTGAATATTATATACCCTTTTAGGGATAGATTTCAAATAGCTCTGATATAGCAGAAACCACTAAATTATGAAATTGCTAAATTGGGAATTGTATTTCAACCCAGAACAAGAAATGTGCTTGAACGGACACTAAATAACTCGCCCAGCTACAGCACTAACGAGAGATTTAGCAGGATATAAATTTGAGGCCTAGTATTTAGGCGCTGGGTGACAGGTATGGGTTTAGTGACAGAATTAGACTTGGAAATACACAGTAGTGGGTGTGTGTGAAGTTATTCTGAATGACCCAATGTGCACCTTGAATATTATATACCCTTTTAGGGATAGATTTCAAATAGCTCTGATATAGCAGAAACCACTAAATTATGAAATTGCTAAATTGGGAATTGTATTTCAACCCAGAACAAGAAATGTGCTTGAACGGACACTAAATAACTCGCCCAGCTACAGCACTAACGAGAGATTTAGCAGGATATAAATTTGAGGCCTAGTATTTAGGCGCTGGGTGACAGGTATGGGTTTAGTGACAGAATTAGACTTGGAAATACACAGTAGCGGGTGTGTGTGAAGTTATTCTGAATGACCCAATGTGCACCTTGAATATTATATACCCTTTTAGGGATAGATTTCAAATAGCTCTGATATAGCAGAAACCACTAAATTATGAAATTGCTAAATTGGGAATTGTATTTCAACCCAGAACAAGAAATGTGCTTGAACGGACACTAAATAACTCGCCCAGCTACAGCACTAACGAGAGATTTAGCAGGATATAAATTTGAGGCCTAGTATTTAGGCGCTGGGTGACAGGTATGGGTTTAGTGACAGAATTAGACTTGGAAATACACAGTAGCGGGTGTGTGTGAAGTTATTCTGAATGACCCAATGTGCACCTTGAATATTATATACCCTTTTAGGGATAGATTTCAAATAGCTCTGATATAGCAGAAACCACTAAATTATGAAATTGCTAAATTGGGAATTGTATTTCAACCCAGAACAAGAAATGTGCTTGAACGGACACTAAATAACTCGCCCAGCTACAGCACTAACGAGAGATTTAGCAGGATATAAATTTGAGGCCTAGTATTTAGGCGCTGGGTGACAGGTATGGGTTTAGTGACAGAATTAGACTTGGAAATACACAGTAGCGGGTGTGTGTGAAGTTATTCTGAATGACCCAATGTGCACCTTGAATATTATATACCCTTTTAGGGATAGATTTCAAATAGCTCTGATATAGCAGAAACCACTAAATTATGAAATTGCTAAATTGGGAATTGTATTTCAACCCAGAACAAGAAATGTGCTTGAACGGACACTAAATAACTCGCCCAGCTACAGCACTAAGGACAGATTTAGCTGGATATAAATTTGAGGCCTAGTATTTAGGCGCTGGGTGACAGGTATGGGTTTAGTGACAGAATTAGACTTGGAAATGCACAGTAGCGGGTGTGTGAAGATATTCTGAATGACCCTATGTGCACCTTGAATATTATATACCCTTTTAGGGATAGATTTCAAATAGCTCTGATACAGCAGAAACCACTAAATTTTTAAATTGCTAAATTGGGAATTGTATTTCAACCCAGAACAAAAAATGTGCTTTGACGGACACTAAATAACTTTCCCAGCCACAACAGGACAGCGGTAACGAGAGATTTAGCGGGATATAAATTTGAGGCCTAGTATTTAGGCGCTGGGTGACCGGTATGGATTTAGTGACAGAATTAGACTGGGATATGGCCAAAAAATAACCACACTATTGCTGGTTAAATGCACTTGGTGATGGGCGCAGCTTGCCCCTGATGTAGTATATGGCCAAAAAATGAACAGACTATTGCTGGTTAAATGCACTTGGTGTCACAGCTTGACCAACCACACTACTGAGGGTTAAATGCACTTGGTGACGGGCGCAGCTTGCCCCTGATTTAGTATATGGCCAAAAAATGAACAGACTATTGCTGGTTAAATGCACTTGGTGTGATAGCTTGACCAACCACACTACTGAGGGTTAAATGCACTTGGTGTGACAGCTTCACCCTGATGTAGGCTTTAGCCAAAAAACAACCACACCATTGAGGGTTAAATGCACTTGGTCGCAGCTTGTGCTGGCGCACCACAAGACACAAAATGGCCGCCGATCACCCCAGAAAAATGTGACTGACAAACGGTCTGGGCAGCCTAAAAACAGTGAGCAATTGAGGATCAGCAGCTCAATGATCCACAGCTGCAGATCGATCAGTTAATCAAGTCCTTTGGAGGAGTTAATCTGCCTAATCTCGCCCTACTGTCGCAGCCGCAACCTCTCCCTACGCTAATCAGAGCAGAGTGACGGGCGGCGCTATGTGACTCCAGCTTAAATAGAGGCTGGGTCACATGGTGCTCTGGCCAATCACAGCCATGCCAATAGTAGGCATGGCTGTGATGGCCTCTTGGGGCAAGTAGTATGACGCTTGTTGATTGGCTGCTTAGCAGCCTTTCAAAAAGCGCCAAGAAAGCGTCACAAAAGCGCGAAGAAAGCGACGAACACCGAACCCGAACCCGGACTTTTACAAAAATGTCCGGGTTCGGGTCCGTGTCACGGACACCCCAAAATTCGGTACGAACCCGAACTATACAGTTCGAGTTCGCTCATCCCTACTTAAGTATTCAATGAATTGTGGCACAAGAAATGTGATCTATATGTTGGAGTGCCCTTGTGGCCTCCAATATATTGGCCGTACCACACAAACCCTCAGAGAGAGACTTAATCAACACCGCTCAAATATTAACCGAGGTTATTTAAAACATAGTGTCTCCAAACATTTTTCCATCAAACACAATAATGATCTGAGTAAGTTGCTACTGACACCAATAGATTGGATCCCCTATTCATACGCCCAATTATGTAAGAAAGAAATGTTGTGGATCTTTCGTTTTAATGCTCTAGCCCCCTTTGGACTTAATGAGTCTCTTGAGTATTGTAATTACTGAAACCATCATCCTTAGTTTTCACCACTTCAGTGAGGTAGACCATAGATGAGGGCGCTAAACCACACCAAGAGATACCAATAAGGAATCCGCAGAGGCAAGTCTGTGTATATACATTAAAATTGGGATCTTAATTACCCAATCTTTTATTCCTTTCAGCACCTAGATACAGGACAATATATATGAAATCAATAGATCAATGAATCAAAAATGAGCAATGTAACCAATCAATTATGACTTTGTATATTCATCCGACTAAAAAACATGGGATATTTTTACCTTTTATATTAACTTATGAAGCTTCTTCTTAACATATTAATGTATCCTTGATTTTTAAATGTATATTAATGTCTTTGCGAATAGATTTCTAAAAAAAATTATTTTACATATATATATATATATATATATGATTATATTATTTTTTTTTATTTTTTTTCACATATTTTTATATATATTTTTTCATATTTATATATTTATATACTAATATTTATTGTTATATTAGTTTCACTGTATTCTCTACTTTTGATATAGATGCTTGGGGTACGCTATTTAAATATACCCCAAGGCAGCTTACCAATCGGTAGTTTATACACCTCTTGTTATGATTTTTGAGGGACGAGGCATATCATTTAAAGTCTTTTCATTGATATATAAAGAGTCCCGTATAATATCTAATTTCAATCACTTGTCCCCTTATGTTTTAATATATAGTGTATGATTCAAGTTTATGGGATTCTCTATATATACATATCTTCTCCTTCCTGCATACAGCGGTGCGCTCCTCATTGAAGCGCACCACTTGGTTAAAGAAACATAGCCACCCCCCTCTGCAGGAAGCCGATGTTGTGCGCTCCAGGCTGGAACGCATCATATCTCCAAAGGACCGTGGCCACTCCCCCCGACAGGAAACCAGAGCGGTGCGTTTCAGATTGGAGCGCATCAGATGACAGCCGGCCACACAGGAAGAGGATATCACCCAGCATGCAGGATGTAGGTGCGTTCCACAGTGGAACGCACAGCGAAGTCGGGGCCCCAGTATTATAATCTGAGGGTGCAGACCCCTGACTGGAATAAAGTTCCTTATGGCTAAACACTATGTTATATTAAATATAACCATTAAATCCCTGCATTACAACAAGATTCAATTAGAGCTTCCCATCAACTCACTTCCTGTTCCGGCCCCGGAGGTCATGTGACCAGGAAGTTACTGCCCACAATGAGATGCCACATGGAATCAACCAAACGAATGATATGCATCCTCCCTATTTAAATGTGAGTCTTTTCAGTGTTATGTTATGCTTATATTTGTGCTCTTGATAAAGGGGACTTAGTTGTAATCCCCGAAACGCGCCGAGCTTTTTATTGGAATAAAACAAGCATCCTTGGTTTGAAGCCCTCAAAATTCTTTACCATCACGAGGACGGGGTGTGTATCCATCTTACAGGCGACCTCGGCGAGGGAGGTAAGGAGGACAGGTGTCTTAAAGGGGTTGTCCGGGTTCAGAGCTGAACCCGGACATACCCTTATTTTCACCCCGGCAGCCCTCCTGAGCCTGGCATCGGAGCATCTCATGCTCCGATGCGCTCCCGTGCCCTGCGCTAGATCGCGCAGGGCACAGGCTCTTGTGTTTTCAATAACACACTGCCGGGCGGTAACTTCCGCCCAGCAGTGTGTTCGGTGACGTCACCGGCTCTAAGGGGCGGGCTTTAGCTCTGCCCTAGCCGTTTTACTGGCTAGGGCAGAGCCAAATCCCGCCCATCAGTGCCGGTGACGTCACCGGGCTGCCTGTCAGCCCCATAGAGAGCCCGGTATGTCACCGGAACTCAGAAAAATGCCTTTGCCCTGCGCGATTTAGCGCAGGGCAAAGGAGAGCATCGGAGCATGAACTGCTCCGATGCTCATGTCAGGGGGCTGCCGGGGTGAAAATGGAGGGATGTCCAGGTTCAGCTCTGAACCTGGACAACCCCTTTAAGTTTATCCTGTTCATCCTCCTCCCTGGTGAAGTAAGTCCCTTGACTCAACTTATTTCTGATTTTAATACCATTTCACTATGGTTATGACATACCTTTCTTTATAGCTCTATTATAAACATCAATAGACACGCCATTTGAGCAGTGGTAGGCAATCTGTATATGGTGGTATATACATATATTTCTCTATTGCCAACCTCACAACACCAGTCACATGTAATTGGCGCTCCACTATATTGTTATATCTGTAGCTGGCCAGCTAAGACCTGTCCTAGGTTGCTAATACAACTTATATGTTTATACAGCTAGACCTGCCAATAACCTTAATACAGTTCCTATGTTTGTGTATTAAAGACAAAAGCAGAGTTATTTACAGTGACTTCATGTCTGTATGTCATATAACTGTTATATATATTGTGTTCACAGAAGCAGAAAATATAATATGCCTTTAAGATTCATTATATGGATGTGAGGTAAGCTCAATGACACAGCAGAAACAACAGAAAGCATAGAGTTAAACTGTTGTTGATGGACAAGAATCTAGACCAATCACAGCCAGCCTCACACACAGCAGGAGTCTTGGCCAATCACAGCCAGCCTCACACACAGCCTGTGTGGGAAATTCCCTAGCAGGAGCTGCTAGAAATTATTATTCACCCGAGAGAGAAGCTGAACAGATGCACGCTGCACTAAGGGCTGTGTTTTATGGAGAGGCTAAAATAGGTATTTAAAAACAGTTATATAATGTTCCTACTGTTAATATAGTTATTAGAACTGTATACTGAACCAGTTATATGTGGGTTTACTTACAGTTCCACCAATTGCAAACTGCAAAGTTCACAATCCAAATTCAAATTCCATATTGCAATCCAAATTGCATACAGCCATACCAGATCATACTCAACCAATCTGCAAATAGTTACTACTAACTGCATATTGCAAATTGTGACCAAATTCAGCAAGTGAACTATTAGTTAGACCTCAGATATACCTCTCAGAGAGATCATAAAGTGCTTAAATAACTTAGAGTAACAGTACAGATACTCAAGAGAGAAATATATCCACCATTTTGTATGTTGAGTGACAAGATTGAACAGTTGAACCACCACATCTTATGCATACCACCATTTTGTGATACCTTTTCAACACGTGTTATGTACATGGATTATCTACTGCGGAGATGGCAGTGTTATATGAAAAAAAGTTAATGTTAATAAATAAGTTATTTCAAGCATTTGTGCTCTTTAAACCTACTGTTTCCATAGAATGGCGCTAGAGGAATTACAGAGTAATAGACAGTCTAGTTAGACTAAAAGTCAGAGAAGATTCTTCTAATGCCATAGCGCAAAAGGCACTTCATAGTGCTGCGCCTGCCACAATATCATATCATGGTGCTATGCCTCCAAAGCCTAAACTGACCCAATTCCTGAAAAGGGCTTTCCAGAATATCCTCAACCCAGTAAAGCCCGGCTGCCTGCCTGATCCAACGAAAGATCCACACTCACCTAGTCCCCACTGCCCTGGACCCAGACAACACTTTTATCTCTCATTTCTATCATCTATATACAGTTTTTTTGACCTATTAAAACCAATTGTTTGCAAATGTGTTTTCTTTATGATTTATTTCCTGTTGCTTATATAACACTGTACAAAGAAGCACAATATCATTCCCTAATGGACTTCACAATGTAAATTCAGCCATACGCTCTGTGGCTAATTTACCCACCAGTAAACTGTGAAAGGAAACCCATACAAATCTGGCAGACTATACATCAGTTATACCTTTACTGATTAAATATTCAGTGTGAGCGCTCACGAAATAATTGATCACTATCATCTCAGTAGCTCTGGTAGTTCGGAAATATTGGTGCCACAATTAAAGCTCCAACTAAGGCATTTTTATTTACATAATTTATGCAAATTCCCTTCTCTCGGTTGGAAAATTAGATGTTTTCTGTAACTTTCATCTTTGATGTATTAATAGAAAATCACAGATGAAAGAAGTTAAATCACAGGAATAGTGCAGCTTAAAAGTAAGAGTTGTATTGAGAATGTCCAGTGACCCAGCGGATCACTGTTAGAGTGCTAATACCATAGTGGATCACTGCTAAAGCGTTTAACATGATTGAAGCAGTTTGCCTTGTACACTGTAAATCCCAAATAGTTTTCTATGGGCAGAAAATAGTAAAAACTGGCAGTCTTAGTGGAGTGATGGGTAACCCCCCCTGGTAAGAGCATCTTTTCTGAGCAGGCCTAGAGGAAAGATGTATGAGCTCTTGAGAACTAGGCATAGTGAAGGGAACCTTCATTCGTGAGACTTAAAAGCTGCCAATAAAGCAACTGGACTAAGAGAATACCCCTGAGGAAGAGAATAGACATTTATAGATGGTTGAGAACCACTTTCAAGGCCTTGCTGGAAAGGCAGTAAGGTAACCAATATGTTTATGGCAAAATACTTTACTTCATGCGGAAAGGGTTAATTGCCTCTGGTACCTACCACACTTCTAAGATGTACTGGGTATCAGGATCTAAGTTCTCCAATCCGCAGACTAAGCATTGCAGAAAACGTTAATTAACATAATTGCACTCCTGTGGTTATTTGGGAAGACTGCAAAGTGTATCTATAGAGAGACTCAGCGAGGATTACTACTATTATTGTTAGGGAGAAGCCTACTCTGTAACATAACTCAGAACAGAATGTATTGCTGCTTTCTATACTACAACTCCCATCATCTTCTCAGTAAAAAAAGAGACATTATTGCAACCAAAGGGGGTTGGTCATTGATTCCACCATCCATTCAATAGCCCCTTCTGTCTGCTCTCTTGCCTTGCACCCATCTACCTAACATCAAGGGCCCCAAGACACCACCAAGCAGGTCAAAAAGTCCAGGATGTGCCCAGAGAGAAGAAAAGGTGTGCCCTCCCATCACTGCACGAGCGGTTTAGGGAGAGCTGAAGGGAGAGGGATTAGCTACCATGTGTACTACAACCACTCTCATTGCCACCATCACCACTCCCATTCTCCTACAGACAATGCGCTCCCCCCGCAGCCCATCATGCTGCAAATATATTGATAGTATATTCCTAGAGCAATGACGTTTATTTGATACTGATATTGCAGTTTTTACTTTTATTCAATTTTTCTAAATTTTGGGAATACCCAATATTCATAGGGGCTGGCCTATGAATATTGCTACACATGTGCTAGGAGCTAGGTAGCTAGTGATAGACTGTAATTAGGGAGCATCTATCAGCATGATCAACCCAAAAAAAACAGGCATACTACCTAGTATGGTTTATCATGCAGATAAAAGGGTATTTTTGTTATATCAGGAGGTAAAATCATAGTCGAGATATTTGCGTTTTTGCAATCTGTTGCACGTATTGCATAATATGTAAATCTACTGTACATTATTTAAAATAAAAATACTTTCACTGCTGGACGAAGGAGTCCAATAATGTGGGCTGCAGTTATCCAGAAGGATATTGGGGTGCAAGTTTTGTGTAATACAGCCATTGTTATATATTTTTTGGAGGGTTTATTAACCCCATGAGGACCCATGACGTACATGTACATCATATCTGGCTGTGACTTAAGAACCAGTGACGTACATGTACGTCATGCTGATCGGGTGAGTGCAGGAGCTGTGCCTGCCCGATCAGCTGCATTGGTCCGGCAGTCACTGATAGCCAGACCCCTGCTGTATGCACGGTCATCAGTGAAAACACTGTTGCCAGCGAATTAACCCTCGCACTGCCGTGGTTAACGCTGATCGTGGCACATGCGTGATACTGCTGGGTGTGGGGTGGCCAATGGGTCCCCGTGCTGCTGTGACGGGGAGCCAATGGCAGGGAAAGCAGACAGATGCCTTCCTTAGGCATTGTGGCTGCCTTCTGTGTGAGCCTGTGAGATCCAGCCCCCTGGATCTCACAGGCAGGTAGCAATAAGTGTATTACACTGTGTAAGGCTACTTTCACACTAGCGTTCGGGGCTCCGCTTGTGAGTTCCGTTTGAAGGCTCTCACAAGCGGCCCCGAACGGATCCGTCCAGCCCCAATGCATCCTGAGTGGATGCGGATCCGCTCAGAATGCATCAATTTGGCACCGTTTGGCCTCCGCTCCGCTCAGCAGGCGGACACCCGAACGCAGCTTGCAGCGTTTTCGTGTCCGCCTGGCCGTGCGGAGCCAAACGGATCCGTCCAGACTTACAATGCAAGTCAATGGGGACGGATCCGTTTGACGTTGACACAATATGGTGCAATTTCAAACGGATCCGTCCCCCATTGACTTTCAATGTAAAGTCAGGAGTCCCTATTAATATACCATCAGATCGGAGTTTTCTCCAATCCGATGGTATATTTTAACTTGATTACATCGTGAATCTCAGATCCGACAGTATATTCTAACACAGAGGCGTTCCCATGGTGATGGGGACGCTTCAAGTTAGAATATACTGAGAACTGTGTACATGACTGCCCCCTGCTGCCTGGCAGATGCTGCCAGGCAGCAGGGGGCAGACCCCCCCCTCCTGTATTTAACTTATTGGTGGCCAGTGCGGCCCCCCCCTCCCCAGTATTAATTGTAACCAGTGCGGCCCCCCTCCCTCTATATTCATTGGTGGCCAGTGCGGCCCCCCTCCCTCCCCAGTATTAATTGTAACCAGTGCGGCCCCCCTCCCTCTATATTCATCTGTGGCCAGTGCGGATTCCCAGTATTAAATATGACCAGTGCGGCCTCCCCCTCCCTCCCTCCCCAGTATTAAATATGACCAGTGCGGCCTCCCCCTCCCTCTATATTTATTGGTGGCCAGTGCAGATTCCAAGTATTGTGACCAGTGCGGCCTCCCCTCTCCCCCCCCCCATCATTGATGGCAGCGGAGAGTACCGATCGGAGTCCCATTTTAAATCGCTGGGGCTCCGATCGGTTACCATGGCAGCCAAGACGCTATTGCAGTCTTGGCTGCGATGGTTACTTAGCAATCTTAGCATTATACTTACCTGAAGAGCTGCGATGTCTGTGTCCGGCCGGGAGCTCCTCCTACTGGTAAGTGAAAGGTCTGTGCGGCGCATTGCCTATAGCACAGACCTGTCACTTACCAGTAGGAGGAGCTCCTGGCCGGACACAGACATCGCAGCTCTTCAGGTAAGTATAATGCAAAGATTGCTAAGTAACCATGGCAGCCAAGACTGCAATAGCGTCTTGGCTGCCATGGTAACCGATCGGAGCCCCAGTGATTTAAGCTGGGACTCCGATCGGTACTCTCCGCTGCCACCAATGAGGGGGGGGGGGGAGAGGGGAGGCCGCACTGGTCACAATACTTGGAATCCGCACTGGCCACCAATAAATATAGAGCGAGGGGGAGGCCGCACTGGTCATATTTAATACTGGGAAGGGAGCGAGGGGGAGGCCGCACTGGTCATATTTAATACTGGGAATCCGCACTAGCCACAGATGAATATAGAGGGAGGGGGGCCGCACTGGTTACAATTAATACTGGGGAGGGAGGGGGGGGGCCGCACTGGCCACCAATAAGTTAAATACAGGAGGGGGGGTCTGCCCCCTGCTGCCTGGCAGCATCTGCCAGGCAGCAGGGGGCAGTCATGTACACAGTTCTCAGTATATTCTAACTTGAAGCGTCCCCATCACCATGGGAACGCTTCTGTGTTTAGAATATACTGTCGGATCTGAGTTTTACGAAGTGAAAAATCAGATCTGAAATAAACAGTTATGCAGACGGATCCATTCTGAACGGATGCAAGCGTTTGCATTATAGGAGCGGATCTGTCTGTGCAGACACCAGACGGATCCGCTCCTAACGCAAGTGTGAAAGTAGCCTAATACACTTACAGACAATGCATTACAATACAGAAGTATTGTAATGCATTGTGAAGGGAATCAGACCCCCAAAAGTTGAAGTCCCAGAGTGGGACAAAAAAAAGTGAAAAAAGAAGTGAAAAAATAAAGTTTTACAATAAAAAAAAGTTGGAAGTAAAAAGAAAAGGGTCCCTTTCCAAAAATAAAGTGAAGAAAATTGTAAAAAATAGGGAAAGTGGACATATTAGGTATCGCTAGGTCCATATCGATTGGATCTATAAAAATATTACATGAACTAACCCCTCAGATGAACACCATGAAAAAAAAAAAACGGTGTACAAAAAGCCATTTTTTGTCACCTTACATCACAAAAAGTATAGTACCAAGCCATAAAAAAGTCATATGCACCCAAAAATCATACAAATCAAACCATCATCTCATCCCGCAAAAAATGAGACCCTACCTAAGACAATCGCATAAAAAAAAAAAAAACTATGACTCTCAGATTATGGAGACACTAAAGTATGATTTTTTTTGTTTCAAAAATGCTATTATTGTGTAAAACTTAAATAAAAAAGTATACATATTAGGTATCGCCGCGTCCGTAAGAACCTGCTGTAAAAAAATATCACATGATCTAACCCCTCAAGTGAACACCGTAAATAAAATAAAATGATCCAAACATGAAGTAGACATATGGGAAATAAGTAATAACTATTTTAGGAGGTATCACTATCTGTTTTCAAAGCAAAGAAATGTAAATGTTGAAAAATGCAAATTTTTTAAATTTTTGGGTAAATTTGCCATTTTTCTTTATAAATAAAAATACTATATTTTGACTCAAATATACCACTGTCATGAAGTGCAATATGTGATGAGAAAACAGATGAGAAAATCATCTCAGAATGGCTTGGATAAGTAAAAGCGTTTTAAAGTTATCACCACATAAAGTGATACATAGTTTTTTTTTTGGGGGGGGGTGTATTAATAGCAAAAAAAGGAACAAATATATGTCATAATTGCCGTTCTGCAGAGGAGTTTACATTGTACTACAGCCATTTACAGGGTGTATTTAAAGGAAATAAAGTACCTCCTATATACGTATTAGCCGTTCCGCGGTGAATTGTGATTGCTATATATTTTTTTTTGGGGGGGCGGGTTTATTATCGGAAAAATATATGTCTTAATTGCCATTCAGCGGTGAAGTTACATTGTACTACAGCCATTTACGTGGTGTACCAAAAGGAAATAAACGTACGTCCTATTAGCCGTTCTTGAATCAGCTGACGACAGTGTAAAAGGAGTGCGCTCTTTAATGCTATAGTAGGATCTTGGGCCTCTGCACAGTTCTTTATACCTAGCGCTAGCATTGACCTGTAAGGCTGAGTTCACACTTGAGTTATTTAGTCAGTTTTGGCCCCATAACTGCCCAAATAAGTGAAGTGTGCAGTGATTCTAAGAGCAATGCCTTTCATCTGCGTGTCATACTGACTCACAGTATTATTTCACTGCCACAGCAGACTCCATTTGCATGTTTCTGCAAGGCACAGTGTTCTATACCACTATAAAGGCTGAGAAATTCACTCATCTCTAGTGGACATCAGTCAAGTTTTTGAGTATTACTATAAGAGTGTACCCACCTTCATAATTGGGTGGGACAGGTGCTTGGGCAACCCTTTTCGGCTTTGTTGGTTGGGAACTGGAATACCAACGTGGTGAGACGCATCACCGTACACCTCCACAGTATTGTTTTAGCTGGATGGCATGTGTTGCATATTCTCACTTTTTCTGCCTTTAGACCCACCTTGAGTTTGGGTATTTTGGCCCTCCATTTATAGTACAAACAAATAATAAAGTATTTATTATTTAGTTTTAAGTGTTCTCACAAGGCAGTGGTATACACTATTTATTCTTGCTTTAATTTAAATTAATGTTAGTGCTGACAATCTGCTTTGAAATTTGGATTTGGAATTTGCTTTCCTGCATGTAATTTGTGTGGATTCTGCATTATTAAATGACCTGTAAATTTTTTTTTTTCTGTGGGAGGAAAAATCCATCCTATGCAAACCATTCTTCAATTCCCATTGAAAACAAGGGGTGGTGAAATAGAAGCATAAACATTTCTACATTGTGAATATGCCCATGAAATGAAATTGAAGGGCAAAGTCAATTGGTTTGAACTGTAAGATGTCACCACTGCTGCAGTTCAGTTCAACCATAGGTCCTGGATTATTACATTTTTCTTTTCTGTCTGACATCAATAGTTCCTTGTGTTAAACCAATAGTTTTCAGGCTCTAGTCCATGTTAAGATTCATATTATACCGTGCCTCTGGCAGGATATAATAGAATGTTGGAAAAATGACCAAACACTGCAGTAGAAGTATTGCAGTTTATGGTACAAGCGTTCAAGCAAGGGAACTAAAAATAATATAAAAAAAAAAGTCTGCAAACATTTAATAATAATGAATAATTGGTTTGCCATGTCCAAGAATTTCCAGTTAAAATATCATGTTCATTATCGGTGCCACAATTACCATGATCTTAGTCACTTTACCTCCCCCAAAGAATTGAATGAAAAAAAATTCAAAAAGTTGCATCTAGCCCAAAATGATTTGAAAAAAAAATACACACCACACAAAAAATGAGCCCTTACATAGCTCAGTTGATAAAAATATTATACAGTTATGGTTGTCAAAATGTGACAAAAAAAAGCAATTTAAAAGTAACAGAACATAATAAAAACGATATCATTTTGGTATCACCATAATTATACTGACTTTCAGAATAAGGTTGTCAAGTCATTATTACTGAGCAGTGAACATTGTAAAGACAAAGCCCAAACTGCAGTATTGCGAATTTTCTATTTCACCCCACAGATACTGTTTGGCAGAGTTTCTTATATCATTGCATGGAGAATTACATTGTATAGTTAGAAAGTAAAACAATACAAAACAGTAAAAAACAACCCATCATATGGCTATGTCAGAGACAAAATTAAAAATGTTATGGCTTTTGTAAGACAATGAGGAAAAATCGAAATATGTTGCTTCTAAAATTAGCTTGGTCATGAAGGGTTTAATGACGTGTGCATTCAAATACTGTGTATTATCTGTGTTCAGATTTTTTGATCACAAGTGATGGAAAAATAATAGCCCTGTGTACTGTACTTCCTCCGCTGCTAGAAAAATGTTAAATGAACAATACTCTATTCCCAGTGGCGTTGCTAGGGCTGGTGTCACCCGGTGCGTTAGAAAATGCTCCCCGAAGCAATAATTTTTAGCCATATAACAAAAAATATGTTGAAAGAAATCAAAGTTAATGCTTTTAAAAAAATAACGTTCATTTTAAATTCAACCTTTACTGAACAAATAACATTTTTACAAAACAAAATTTAACAGGGAAAAAAAATATAAATAATTAAATAACACAAAATTCAACAGGAACAAATAATAAATAAATAATTAAATAACACAAAATTGAATAGGAACAAATACAAGTGCACTTAAAGAACATCTCAATCAATTCAGAACTTTGCTTTCCTGGCCTTCAAAGCTGCAAAACTGTTAATTACTTCATCGCAATCAATGGTTTGCACTAATTCGTTTTCAACTGACAACAGTGCAAAATCAGAAAGCCCATTGTAGATCGCAGATAATTTTTGATAAGTTTAAGCTTTGAAAAGCTGCTCTCGCACTGATCCACAGATACGCATATTGTGAGAAATAATTTCAGACATAGTGAAAGGCGTGGGAGAGATTCAATAAAATCCCATTCAGCTATGAAGGTCAAAACGTGTAAAGCTGCCCAATCTGTCACTTCTTTTACCTCAACTTCTTTTACCTCAACTTTCCTGTTGGTGATGTGTACATATCTGATCACTTCAGACATCTGATCAGTATGCGATACATCAGGTGTGCTGTCAAACATGATGCCAAAGTACTTTGCAGACTTTATGTCCATTACAATATTCTCCTTCACATGATTTGCCAGGACACTAATAAACTCATTCTGAGTTTGTGGAGAAAGATAGGAGACAGCCATTTTAACTTTACAGGTGTGCCGCTTTAACCTAATTAGGTGTTCCTTCAGTACTGGATCATACTTGGAAAGCATCTGAACCATCTCAAGAAAGTTCCCTTTATTCAAAGATGACTCATCTTCCTTGTGGCCACGAAATACCAGATTCTGCTTGGCAAGGAACAATGTGATATCCAACAATCTGTGCAAAATGTCCCTCCACTTTTTCTTCTCAGTCTCCATCCTAGAAATAGTTTGGGCATCAATGGTTTCATGCAGCCTCAGTTCTGCTGCCAAAGTTTTCCACTTTTCCAGACATTATAAGTGCTCTTCGGATGTCTCATTATATACTTTTGGGCTCAGTTTCCACCACTTCTGAAATCCAGTGACAAATTTGGGTGTTGTATCTGTAGTACAGATGGCAAAAAGTCAGCAACAAAAGCAATATAAATTCCCGCTGACAGGTGAGTAAACCATCCATGTCCTCAGAATTTTCTCTCTGTTTGGCATGACCTTGTAAAACCACACTTTTGAATGTTGACGCACTTCTCCCTTTGCTGCAGCTTTTCATTGGGCCTTTTTGTGACACTAAAAGGACCATCTTGGTTCTGGAAAGAAGCACTTCCTCTTTTCACAATTTCTACCTGAAAATGATCTGGAACCGGTATCTCCCCGAAGGACACATCAGTAGAGTTGAGCGAACACCTGGATGTTCGGGTTCGAGAAGTTCGGCCGAACTTCCCGAAAATGTTCGGGTTCGGGATCCGAACCCGATCCGAACTTCGTCCCGAACCCGAACCCCATTGAAGTCAATGGGGACCCAAACTTTTCGGCACTAAAACGGCTGTAAAACAGCCCAGGAAATGGCTAGAGGGCTGCAAAAGGCAGCAACATGTAGGTAAATCCCCTGCAAACAAATGTGGATAGGGAAATGAATTAAAATAAAAATTAAATAAATAAAAATTAACCAAAATCAATTGGAGAGAGGTCCCATAGCAGAGAATCTGGCTTCCCGTCACCCACCACTGGAACAGTCCATTCTCAGATATTTAGGCCCCGGCACCCAGGCAGAGGAGAGAGGTCCCGTAACAGAGAATCTGGCTTCATGTCAGCAGAGAATCAGTCTTCATATCATAGCAGAGAATGAGGCTTCACGTCAGCCACCACTGGAACAGTCCATTTTCATAAATTTAGGCCCAGCACCCAGGCAGAGGAGAGAGGTTCCGTAACAGACAATCTGGCTTCATGTCAGCAGAGAATCAGTCTTCATTAGTGATGAGCGGCAGGGGTCATATTAGAATTCGCGATATTTCGCGAATATTTTTTAGAATATTCGTTGAATATTCGAAAATTCACGATTTTTTTCTTGAAAAAAATCGGCAAGGTAATGATTGTGTAATATGCGAATTTTCGTAATGTGAATTTTCGGATTCAAATTTTTATTGTGAATTTTTTAATTTACAACTATTAGACAACGAAGATTATAGCACTATATTAGCTAAATTGCTCTATATTAGATTTTTTGAATATTCGCTATATTGCTATAACAGTTTTTTCGAATATTCGTAATATATAGCAATATAGCGAATATTCGAAAAAAACTAATATAGAGCAATTTAGCTAATATAGTGCAAGAATCTTTTTTTTATAGTTGTCATTTTTTTTCCAATCTGAACTTCAGATGAGAAAAAAATTTACAACTATTAGACAAAGAAGATTATAGCACTATATTAGCTAAATTGCTCTATATTCTTTTTTTTTTCGAATATTCGCTATATTGCTATAACTTAGTTTTTCTGAATATTTGTAATATTCTAAAACAAGAATATATAGCAATATAGCGAATATTCGAAAAAAACGAATATAGAGCAATTTAGCTAATATAGTGCTATAATCTTCTTTGTCTAAAAGTTGAAAAATTCGCAATAAAAATTCGAATTACGAAAATTCGCATATTACACAATCATTACCTTGCCGATTTTTTCAAGAAAAAAAAAATTGCGCATTTTAGAATATGACCCCTGCCGCTCATCACTACTCCTAAAGTCAAGTATATTGCAGCCTTCTTATTGGCCCACAAGCTAGAAGCAGGAAGGGATCATGTGTACTGATAAAAAAAAAAAAAAAATCGGAAAAAAAATCGGAAAAAAATCGGGGGAAAAATCGAATATTCGAAATTACGAATATATAACTATATTCAAAATATTCGCGAATTTTCGAAGTACCTATATTCGCGATAAAAATTCAAAATTCGAATATTCGTGATCAACACTAGTCTTCATGTCATAGCAGAGAATCAGGCTTCACGTCACCCACCACTGTAAGAGTCCATTTTCATAAATTTAGGCCCAGCAACCAGGCAGAGGAGAGAGGTCCCGTAACAGACAATCTGGCTTCATGTCAGCAGAGAATCAGTCTTCATGTCATAGCAGAGAATCATGAGAATGAAGTATTGAGGCACTCAGGTTCTTTTTGCAATTTAAATGAAATTTATTTCATGAATTAATCTCTGCATCATCCATTCGCCCGTGGTATATATAGGAGCATTAAACAACAGAATATTTCTGACCAAACGTTTCGGTCACGGTGGACCTTCGTCAGTGGTCATATTATCTGAGTGATGTATGGCTGTGTTCTGGGGCGCTGAGGCATCCAGCGTCCCAGAACACAGCCATACATCACTCAGATAATATGACCACTGACGAAGGTCCACCGTGACCGAAACGTGTGGTCAGAAATATTCTGTTGTTTAATGCTCCTATATATACCACGGGCGAATGGATGATGCAGAGATTAATTCATGAAATAAATTTCATTTAAATTGCAAAAAGAACCTGAGTGCCTCAATACTTCATTCTCATGATAAATGGCTTAATAAGCCCTTGATTGGCACCGGTGACACACTTGAATAGAGTGCGGTTCCTCACTGTATTATAAGATAGCAGAGAATCAGGCTTCACGTCACCCAACATTGGAACAGTTCATTGGCATATATTTAGGCCCTGGCACCCAGACAGAGGAGAGGTTCATTCAACTTTGGGTAGCCTCGCAATATAATGGTAAAATGAAAATAAAAATAGGATTGAATGAGGAAGTGCCCTGGAGTCCAATAATATATGGTTAAGGGGAGGTAGTTAATGTCTAATCTGGACAAGGGATGGACAGGTCCTGTGGGATCCATGCCTGGTTCATTTTTATAAACGTCAGCTTGTCCACATTGGCTGTAGACAGGCGGCTGCGTTTGTCTGTAATGACGCTCCCTGCCGTGCTGAATACACGTTCAGACAAAACGCTGGCCGCCGGGCAGGCCAGCACCTCCAAGGCATAAAAGGCTAGCTCTGGCCACGTGGACAATTTAGAGACCCAAAAGTTGAATGGGGCCGAACCATCAGTCAGTACGTGGAGGGGTGTGCACACGTACTGTTCCACCATGTTAGTGAAATGTTGCCTCCTGCTAACACGTTGCGTATCAGGTGGTGGTGCAGTTAGCTGTGGCGTGTTGACAAAACTTTTCCACATCTCTGCCATGCTAACCCTGCCTTCAGAGGAGCTGGCCGTGACACAGCTGCCTTGGCGACCTCTTGCTCCTCCTCTGCCTTGGCCTTGGGCTTCCACTTGTTCCCCTGTGACATTTGGGAATGCTCTCAGTAGCGCGTCTACCAACGTGCGCTTGTACTCGCGCATCTTCCTATCACGCTCCAGTGCAGGAAGTAAGGTGGGCACATTGTCTTTGTAGCGTGGATCCAGCAGGGTGGCAACCCAGTAGTCAGCACAGGTTAAAATGTGGGCAACTCTGCTGTCGTTGCGCAGGCACTGCAGCATGTAGTCGCTCATGTGTGCCAGGCTGCCCAGGGGTAAGGACAAGCTGTCCTCTGTGGGAGGCGTATCGTCATCATTCTGCCTTTCCCCCCAGCCACGCACCAGTGATGGGCCCGAGCTGCGTTGGGTGCCACCCCGCTGTGACCATGCTTCATCCTCATCCTCCTCCACCTCGTCCTCATCCTCGTCCTCCTCGTCCTCCAGTAGTGGGCCCTGGCTGGCCACATTTGTACCTGGCCTCTGCTGTTGCCAAAAACCTCCCTCTGAGTCACTTCGAAGAGACTGGCCTGAAAGTGCTAAAAATGACCCCTCTTCCTCCTCCTCCTCCTCCTCCTGGGCCACCTCCTCTTCCATCATCGCCCTAAGTGTTTTCTCAAGGAGACATAGAAGTGGTATTGTAATGCTGATAACGGCGTCATCGCCACTGGCCATGTTGGTGGAGTACTCGAAACAGCGCAACAGGGCACACAGGTCTCGCATGGAGGCCCAGTCATTGGTGGTGAAGTGGTGCTGTTCTGTAGTGCGACTGACCCGTGCGTGCTGCAGCTGAAACTCCACTATGGCCTGCTGCTGCTCGCACAGTCTGTCCAGCATGTGCAAGGTGGAGTTCCACCTGGTGGGCACGTCGCATATGAGGCGGTGAGCGGGAAGGCCGAAGTTACGCTGTAGCGCAGACAGGCGAGCAGCAGCAGGATGTGAACGCCGGAAGCGCGAACAGACGGCCCGCACTTTATGCAGCAGCTCTGACATGTCGGGGTAGTTGTGAATGAACTTCTGCACCACCAAATTCAGCACATGCGCCAAGCAAGGGATGTGCGTCAAATTGGCTAGTCCCAGAGCTGCAACGAGATTTCGCCCATTATCACACACCACCAGGCCGGGCTTGAGGCTCACCGGCAGCAACCACTCATCGGTCTGTTGTTCTATACCCCGCCACAACTCCTGTGCGGTGTGGGGCCTGTCCCCCAAACATATGAGTTTCAGAATGGCCTGCTGACGTTTACCCCGGGCTGTGCTGAAGTTGGTGGTGAAGGTGTGTGGCTGACTGGATGAGCAGGTGGAAGAAGAGGAGGAGGAAGCCGAGAAGGAGGAGGTGGCAACAGGAGGCAAAGAATGTTGCCCTGCGATCCTTGGCGGCGGAAGGACGTGCGCCAAACAGCTCTCCGCCTGGGGCCCAGCTGCCACTACATTTACCCAGTGTGCAGTTAGGGAGATATAGCGTCCCTGGCCGTGCTTACTGGTCCACGTATCTGTGGTTAGGTGGACCTTGCTACAGATGGCGTTGCGCAGTGCACACTTGATTTTATCGGATACTTGGTTGTGCAGGGAAGGCACGGCTCTCTTGGAGAAGTAGTGGCGGCTGGGAACAACATACTGTGGGACAGCAAGCGACATGAGCTGTTTGAAGCTGTCTGTGTCCACCAGCCTAAATGACAGCATTTCATAGGCCAGTAGTTTAGAAATGCTGGCATTCAGGGCCAGGGATCGAGGGTGGCTAGGTGGGAATTTACGCTTTCTCTCAAATGTTTGTGAGATGGAGAGCTGAACGCTGCCGTGTGACATGGTTGAGACGCTTGGTGACGGAGGTGGTGGTGGTGTTGGTGGTACATCCCCTGTTTGCTGGGCGGCAGGTGCCAACGTTCCTCCAGAGGCGGAGGAAGAGGCCGAGGCGGCAGCAGCAGAAGAGGTAGCAGGGGGAGCCTGAGTGACTTCCTTGGTTTTAAGGTGTTTACTCCACTGCAGTTCATGCTTTGCATGCAGGTGCCTGGTCATGCAGGTTGTGCTCAGGTTCAGAACGTTAATGCCTCGCTTCAGGCTCTGATGGCACAGCGTGCAAACCACTCGGGTCTTGTCGTCAGCACATTGTTTGAAGAAGTGCCATGCCAGGGAACTCCTTGAAGCTGCCTTTGGGGTGCTCGGTCCCAGATGGCGGCGGTCAGTAGCAGGCGGAGTCTCTTGGCGGCGGGTGTTCTGCTTTTGCCCACTGCTCCCTCTTTTGCTACGCTGTTGGCTCGGTCTCACCACTGCCTCTTCCTCTGAACTGTGAAAGTCAGTGGCACGACCTTCATTCCATGTGGGGTCTAGGACCTCATCGTCCCCTGCATCGTCTTCCACCCAGTCTTGATCCCTGACCTCCTGTTCAGTCTGCACACTGCAGAAAGACGCAGCAGTTGGCACCTGTGTTTCGTCATCATCAGAGACATGCTGAGGTGGTATTCCCATGTCCTCATCATCAGGAAACATAAGTGTTTGTGCGTCAGTGCAGTCTATGTCTTCCACCGCTGGGGAAGGGCTAGGTGGATGCCCTTGGGAAACCCTGCCAGCAGAGTCTTCAAACAGCATAAGAGACTGCTGCATAACTTGAGGCTCAGACAGTTTCCCTGATATGCATGGGGGTGATGTGACAGACTGATGGGGTTGGTTTTCAGGCGCCATCTGTGCGCTTTCTGCAGAAGACTGGGTGGGAGATAATGTGAACGTGCTGGATCCACTGTCGGCCACCCAATTGACTAATGCCTGTACCTGCTCAGGCCTTACCATCCTTAGAACGGCATTGGGCCCCACCATATATCGCTGTAAATTCTGGCGGCTACTGGGACCTGAGGTAGTTGGTACACTAGGACGTGTGGATGTGGCAGAACGGCCACGTCCTCTCCCAGCACCAGAGGGTCCACTAACACCACCACGACCATGTCCACGTCCGCGTCCCTTACTAGATGTTTTCCTCATTGTTATGGTTCACCACAACAACAAAAATATTATTTGGCCCAATGTATTGTATTCAAATTCAGCTGAATATAAATTTGAGGCCTAGTATTTAGGCGCTGGGTGACCGGTATGGATTTAGTGACAGAATTAGACTTGGAAATGCACAGTAGCGTGTGTGTGAAGTTATTCTGAATGACCCTATGTGCACCTTGAATATTATATACCCTTTTAGGGATAGATTTCAAATAGCTCTGATATAGCAGAAACCACTAAATTATGAAATTGCTAAATTGGGAATTGTATTTCAACCCAGAACAAAAAATGTGCTTTGACGGACACTAAATAACTTGCCCATCCACAACAGGACAGCGGTAACGACAGATTTAGCGGGATATAAATTTGAGGCCTAGTATTTAGGCGCTGGGTGACCAGTATGGATTTACTGACAGAATTAGACTTGGAAATGCACAGTAGCGTGTGTGTGAAGTTATTCTGAATGACCCTATGTGCACCTTGAATATTATATACCCTTTTAGGGATAGATTTCAAATAGCTCTGATATAGCAGAAACCACTAAATTATGAAATTGCTAAATTGGGAATTGTATTTCAACCCAGAACAAAAAATGTGCTTTGACGGACACTAAATAACTTGCCCAGCCACAACAGTACAGCGGTAACGACAGATTTAGCGGGATATAAATTTGAGGCCTAGTATTTAGGCGCTGGGTGACTGGTATGGATTTACTAACAGAATTAGACTTGGAAATGCACAGTAGCGTGTGTGTGAAGTTATTCTGAATGACCCTATGTGCACCTTGAATATTATATACCCTTTTAGGGATAGATTTCAAATAGCTCTGATATAGCAGAAACCACTAAATTATAAAATTGCTAAATTGGGAATTGTATTTCAACCCAGAACAAAAAATGTGCTTTGACGGACACTAAATAACTTGCCCAGCCACAACAGTACAGCGGTAACGACAGATTTAGCGGGATATAAATTTGAGGCCTAGTATTTAGGCGCTGGGTGACCGGTATGGATTTAGTGACAGAATTAGACTGGGATATGGCCAAAAAATAACCACACTATTGCTGGTTAAATGCACTTGGTGTGACAGCTTGACCAACCACACTACTGAGGGTTAAATGCACTTGGTGACGGGCGCAGCTTGCCCCTGATGTAGTATATGGCCAAAAAATGAACAGACTATTGCTGGTTAAATGCACTTGGTGTGACAGCTTCACCCTGATGTAGGCTTTAGCCAAAAAACAACCACACCATTGAGGGTTAAATGCACTTGGTGACAGGCGCAGCTTGCCCCTGATGTAGTGTATGGCCAAAAAATGAACAGACTATTGCTGGTTAAATGCACTTGGTGTGACAGCTTGACCAACCACACTACTGAGGGTTAAATGCATTTGGTGACGGGCGCAGCTTGCCCCTGATGTAGTATATGGCCAAAAAATGAACAGACTATTGCTGGTTAAATGCACTTGGTGTGACAGCTTGACCAACCACACTACTGAGGGTTAAATGCACTTGGTGACGGGCGCAGCTTGCCCCTGATGTAGTATATGGCCAAAAAATGAACAGACTATTGCTGGTTAAATGCACTTGGTGTGACAGCTTGACCAACCACACTACTGAGGGTTAAATGCACTTGGTGATGGGCGCAGCTTGCCCCTGATTTAGTATATGGCCAAAAAATTAACAGACTATTGCTGGTTAAATGCACTTGGTGTGACAGCTTCACCCTGATGTAGGCTTTAGCCAAAAAACAACCACACCATTGAGGGTTAAATGCACTTGGTCGCAGCTTGGATGCACTTGGTCGCAGCACCGCACCAGACACAAAATGGCCTCCGATCACCCCAGAAAAAAGTGACTGACAAACGGTCTGGGCAGCCTAAAAACAGTGAGCAATTGAATTTCAGCAGCTCAATGATGCACAGCTGCAGATCGATCGATTAATCAAGTCCTTTGGAGGAGTTAATCTGCCTAATCTCGCCCTACTGTCGCAGCCGCAACCTCTCCCTACGCTAATCAGAGCAGAGTGACGGGCGGCGCTATGTGACTCCAGCTTAAATAGAGGCTGGGTCACATGGTGCTCTGGCCAATCACAGCCATGCCAATAGTAGGCATGGCTGTGACGGCCTCTTGGGGCAAGTAGTATGACGCTTGTTGATTGGCTGCTTTGCAGCCTTTCAAAAAGTGCCAAGAAAGCGTCACGAAAGCGCCAAGAAAGCGACGAACACCGAACCCGAACCCGGACTTTTACGAAAATGTCCGGGTTCGGGTCCGTGTCACGGACACCCCAAAATTCGGTACGAACCCGAACTATACAGTTCGAGTTCGCTCATCCCTACACATCAGATACAATTTGCAAATATTTCTCCTTAACTTCACTCATGTCTTTCATAGTATCAGGACTATGACTTGAGTCACGTTCAGCAGTCTCTTCTGCTTTAGATTCAGTAATTTCCATTCCTTGCTCTTCTGCTTGAAATTCTTCTATTTCCCCTCCTTGCTCTTCTTCAGATTCTGCTATTTCCACTTCTTGCTCCTATAAACTCCTCCTATAGAAGGCTTATCAATAAATTACAGTCTTTGAGCTTGGACTCCCATATTGTTGAGTGACAGACAACAGAGGGTTGTAGTCAATGGGGTATTATCAGAGCAAGGTCTTTACCAGTGGGGACCTCAGGGATCTGTACTGGGACCTATTCTGGGGGAATGTTGCTGGTGGATGATGGGGGTGCTCCTGCCGTAGGGGGGCATTTGTTAGCTCAGCAGACCCCCCAAAGCTTAGAGCCCCAGCACTCCCTTTACGCCTGCTGGCAGCAGCTTATCTAGGTCAGGTGCTCCCCACTTTCACTGGCTGGCTGACCGAGACACCAAATGCTGTTCAATTTCTTCCGGTGACCTCTTCTTTGTGTGGTTATCGTGTTCTGACCTGTGCAGACGAGTCACGTAGGGGAAGTCCATCAAGCTCCGCCCTGCCGCTGCTGATGTCCCTTCACATCCTTCACTGAGTCTGCCAACCGACCCAAGCGGTAATGAGAGGACGGGGACGGGAGGGTTTGGATAGTAAATAGACCACTGACGTTTGGGGCGGGGGGATAAGCAGACAGATCGCCGACGGGGAGTTGGGTGTGCTAGCAGACAGATCGCCAATAGGGGTGTGTGCTAGCAGTCAGATCGCTTACCGGGAGGGGTGCTAGTGGTGTTGGGTCTCGCGGGTGATGTCACTCACCCCATCTGACTGGTCACTGGTGTCATCCAGAATTGTGTCACTGCCCGCATCCGCCCCACCCCCCTTGCAACGCCACTGCTGCAATCAAAGTCCTTCTTGTGACCAAACTGCTCTCAAAGGTAACCATTTGATCACTTTGTAATCAGTCTTCCTCCAGTATGTTTTTTAACTAAGCTATAAGGATGTGTGGCAGGAGAATACTGTTGGATGGGTACTAGACATTTGCTACATGTACTCATGGACTTTGCCACTAGATGGCAGTATTTCTTTATTAAATATTCATGTGTTTTTGTTTCAAAATTACTGTTCATTTTCAGGAGTCACGTGATAGTCTGTCCACAATATAAAAAGAGAATAAACTTAATATACTACCCTTCTTTCTATTAAACCACGATCATTAGTAGGCTTAGGAAATAGAGATGGCCTTGCGGTTCTTCTGGTGGTCGTTTCATGGCGAACTTTGCTTGTTCACGGTTTTCCGAACAGGCGAACATATGGCGATATCTGCTGGCGCCAAATTCTTTTGCATTGTGCCGAACTTTGACCGATGACACATCCATCAGGTGGGACAGAACAGACGATATACCTGCTTCCACAAAGTACTGATTATGGGGTTTTTATATGCCTGCTTCCACAAAATACTGATTGAGGGGTGCAATATACCTGCTTCCACCAAATATTGATTAAGGGGTTCTATATACCTGCTTCCACAAAATACAGATTGAGCGGTGCGATATACCTGCTTCCACAAAATACTGATTAAGGGGTTTTTATATGCCTGCTTCCACAAAATACTGATTGATGGGTGCAATATACCTGCTTCCACAAAATATTGATTAAGGGGTTCTATATACCTGTTTCCACAAAATACTGATTGAGGGATGCGATATACCTGCTTCCACAAAATACTGATTAAGGGGTTTGATGTGCCTGCTTCCACAAAATACAGATTGAGGGGTGCGATATACCTGCTTTCACCAAATATTGATTAAGGGGTTTTATATACCTGTTTCGACAAAATACAGATTGAGGGATGCGATATACCTGCTTCCGCAAAATACTGATTAAGGGGTTTGATATGCCTGCTTCCACAAAATACTGATTGAGGGGTGCGATATACCTGCTTCCACAAAATACTGATTAAGGGGTTTGAAATACCTGCTTCCAAAAAATACTGATAGAGGGGTGCGATATAAATGCTTCCGCAAAATACTGAATGATGGGTTTGTGATATACCTACTTCAACAAAATACAGATTGAATGTTGCGATATACCTACTTCCACCAAATATTGATTAAGGGTTCTATATATACCTGCTTCCACAAAATACTGATTGAGGTGATTGATATACCTGCTTCCACCAAATATTGATTGAGGCCTGCGACACACCTGCTTCCTTAAAATACTGATTAAGAGGTGTGATATACCTGCTTCCACCAAATATTTATTGAGGCCTGCGATATACCTGCTTCCAAAAAATACTGATAAAGGGTTTTGATATACCCGCTTCCACAAAATACTGATTGAGGAGTTTGATATACCTGCTTCCACCAAATATTGATTAAAGGGTTCTATATAACTGCTTTCACAAAATACTGATTAAGGGGTTTGATATACGTTCTTCCACCAAATACTGATTGAGGCCTACGATACACCTGCTTCCACAAAATACTGATTCAGGGGATTGATAGACTTGTTACCACTAAATACTAATTAAGGGGACTGATATACCTGCTTCACCAAAATATTGTTGGAGGCCTGCGATACACCTGCTTCCATAAAATATTGATTAAGGGGTTTGATATACCAGCTTCCACCAAATACTGATTGAGGAATGCGATATACCTGCTTCCACAAATACTGCTCTTCTCTAGGGACTTTGGCACAGGGTCATTTTGAAAATGACAGGCAGAGGAAGAGGCAGGCCATTCCGCAGGGGTGGTAGGGGTTGGGCAGGTGCACCAGGCCAGAGCCTAAGTGGGAAGTTGGAGAAGGGGAGTGCGATTAAGTCAAAGGACGCACCAGAGTTGGTTGAGTGGCTCACTCAGACTTCCGCTTCTGCACCATCCTCATCCTTTGTATCTGCACTCTCCCCACTCTCTGCTGTGTTCACCCCCAAAGACACCACCATCACCACCACCACAATTGCCCCTCCACTCAAGTCAGAGGAATTATTTTCCCAATTATTCCCAGACCTTACCGATGCACAGCTATTCTTGGCATGAGGTGATGATGATGTCGTGTTGATGGACGTCACGTGGGTGCCCACAAGAGAGGAAGTGGAGGGGAGTTCAGAGGGAGAGATGGAGCAGCAGATAGGGAGGAGAAGGAGGAGAAGCAGGCAGAACTCGCAGTGCACAGGAGGCAAAAAGCAGACTGCAAATGTATCTGGAGCGAGCTATCCACCATGCACGGTCACATCTTGTGCTCCCAGGACGCCGGCACATGGCTCCGCAGTGTGGGCTTTTTTTAATCATGTCAGCTGCTGACAATAGTGTTGCCATATGCAGCCTATGGTGTCAACGAATAAGTCGCGGTAAGCCCAACACTCACCTAGGGATGACTGCCTTAAGAAGGCACTTGGCCTCCCATCACCGAGCCCAGTGGGAGCAACACCGTCAGAACCCACAAAGCCACACTCCACGTCCATGGTGCTCCACATCCAGCCTCTTCTCCCTCTCCTCTCATTTGTCCTCCACTCCACCTTCCACCATGCCGTTGTCACGTTCATCTGGCAGAAGGCAGGCTTCCATGGCCCAAATGTTCGCGTGTAGAAAGTTGATGGCGCTGGATAACCCTCTTGCCCAACGGCTGACTGCTGGCTTGTTGGAACTGCTAGCCTGCCAAATACTGCCATATAAACTGGTGGACTCTGAGGCCTTTCAAAAATTTGTGGCCATTGGCACACCGCAATGGAAATTCCCCAGAAGGAAATATTTCTCCCAGAAGGGCATCCCAGAGCTATATGGCCACGTTCAGCGGCAAGTGAGTATATCTCTGGCACACAGTGTCGGTGCAAAGATACATCTGACCACAGACACGTGGTCTAGCAAACACGGGAAGGGAAGGTACATAACTTTTACTGCCCACTGGGTGAACCTTCTGACAGCCGTCAAGCATGTATCCCGTGGCACCCGTGTGGATTTGGTGTTACTGCCACGGATTGCATGCACAACCGCCTCTTCTTCTTCTCCTACTCCATTATCAGTCTCCTCCTCGGCTGACTCCTCCTTTTCCACTGCTACCGGCTCTTCCGCTGAACCCCCCAAGCTCCCCAGAACCTATTCGATGTGCCAGGTTAGACGTTGCCTTGCTGTGCTGCGGCTGTTGTGCCTTGAAGCCAAGAGCCACGCCGGTCCTGCACTCCTTTCAGCTCTGCGGTCACAGGCTGATCAGTGTCTAATCCCACTCAATTTGACAGTCGTGTGCGATAACGGTGCCAATCTGCTGAGCAAGCTGAAACAGGGGCAAAATGACACATGTGCATTGCATGGCACTCGTCCTGAACTTAGTCGTGTAGCGATTCGTTGCCAAATACCCTTGGGTCAAGGACGTCTTGCTGCAGGCTAGGAAAATCTCTGCCCATTTTAGAAGATCTTAGACGGCCCTGGCTCGCCTTGCTGATGTTCAGTGGCAACACCACCTGCCCGTCAGACGCTGATTTGTGACAGCTCAACACTCTGGAACTCCACCTTGTTTATGCTTGATAGGCTGCTCCAGCAGAAAAGTGCCGTTAATGACTACCTGTACGAACTCTGCAGCAGGACAGGTTCTGGAGAGCTTGGTTTCTTTTCACCTCGCCAGTGACTGCTCATGCGCAAAGCATGCAGACTTCTGTGGCTATTTGATGCGATCACCAAACTGGTCAGTCGCAGCCAGGGCACCATCAGTGACATCGTACCTTACACCTTCTTCCTGGAGCGTGCATTGCGTTGTGTCATTGATCAAGCCGTCGAGGAGCAGGAAGATGAGGAAGTCGCAATGCTGAATGAATTCCCGGGGGGGGGGGGGGGGGTGCTACTCCATTTGAGACAAGTCAGCAGGAATCTGAAGAGGAGTCAGTCAGATGAGTATGGTGGCTGGTGGGGGGAGGAGGAGCAAGAAGAGCAGGCTTTAAGGAGGACTTTAAAATTTTTGGGGATCCTTGGTGTTGTCTGTGGCTGGGGGGAGGAGACAGAGGACGTCATTCTCCTGGGCAATGAGCAATTTAGTGCAAATGGGGGCCTTCATGCTCCAGTGTTTGAAGAGGGACCCCCCGTATAAAAAGCATAAAGGGCAATGACCAGTACTAGGTCGAATCGTACTTAGACCCCAGTACAAACACAAAATGGTGGACATGTTAGCAGCAGAATGCAGCATTTCCAGGCCTGTTGCAGGCGCTGGCAGAGAAATTTCCACCCACAGTGAAACAGGTGCAGGTACCAATCCTACAGCACCTGCAAGAAGAGGGTGGTTTGAAGATGTGTTGGTCACTTTGGATATGAGATCATTCTTGCAGCCAACCCATCAACAGCCACCCTCCGGATACAGCCTCAGTGAACGCCTAGACCGACAGGTGTCAGACTACATCGGGTTAATGGCTGATGTGGACGCTCTGAGAAGCAAGGAACCCCTGGACTACTAGGTGTGCAGGCTTGACCTGTGGACAGAGCTGGCAAAATTTACCATGGAACTCTTGGCTTGCCCCTCGTCGAGTGTCCTGTACTCTTGGCTTGCCCCTCGTTGCGTGTCCTATCCGAAAGGACTTTCAGCGCAGCAGGGGGGACTACCTCACATTTATAAAATTTAATGAGGCAATGAGGCATATGATGACCACGTGTAATTGAATTTCCTCATATACACCACCACCCAGAACAAAGAATGATCCTTATCTTATGTATACAGTCAGGTCCATAAATATTGGGACATCAACACAATTCTAACATTTTTGTCTCTATACACCACCACAATGGATTTGAAATAAAAAGAATTGATGTGCTTTAACTGAAGACTGTCAGCTTTAATTTGAGAGTATTTACATCCTAATCAGGTGAACGGTGTAGGAATTACAACAGTTTGCTTGTACCAGAGTGATGGGAAGCGAAGAGTATGGAGAAGGGAAGGAACTGCTCATGATCCTAAGCATACCGCTTCATCAGTGAAGCCTGGTGGTGGTAGTGGGCATGTATGGCTGCCAATGGAACGTGTTCTTTTGTATTTATTGATGATGTGACTGCTGACAAAAGCAGCAGGATGAATTCTGAAGTGTTTCGGGCAATATTATCTGCTCATATTCAGCCAAATGCTTCAGAACTCATTGGACAGCGCTTCACAGTGCAGGAGATTATGAAAACCCATGACTCTTAGGTAGATTTAAATAATAGAAGAAATTTTGCTATTTGGCGCTCCAAAACCCGGTCAGGTAAAAAAAATGAGTATGATTTTTTTTTTACCTGAGAAAGGGGATCTTAATTCCCCGAAACGCGTTGTTTTTATTGCAAGCCTATTTTATTGGAATAAAAAGAAGTTTAAAACTCAATTTTGCCTTGACCGGGTTTTGGAGTGCCAAATAGCAGAATTTCTTCTATTATTTATGCTACGGCCAGTGAAGTGGGACTGGACATCCTTCCACACTGGAACCATATCCTGCAGCAGCACACCGGAAGGCAACTATTTCTTCATCTGATACGACTACAGTAGAGTTGTGCCTATCTTAGCACAACTTGAAAAGGTGAGTAATTATTTCTGTCCTATCTAAGAATTAGGACGTACTACCCTATTGTGCGCTAGTTTCTTAAACCTTAGGCATGTCCACACTGCATTGAATCTTAGGTAGATTTGACTCTTTTCAAGGCCCGTGCTCCAATGATTAAGATGCTGGTTATCGACAAACACTTACTTTCAGCTTATAAATGACACACTGCTGAAATCAGCATTTCTGTCACTATTTTATGCTGCCCCCAGTGAGGTTAGCATAAAGTTGATAACAGGTTCCCTTTAAATCTGAATAACATTTTAAGATATTTTGTTCAGAATGGTTTTTAACATAAGGAAAGAAGAAAAACAAATCAGTAAATATAACCAGATATGGATAATACATGGCTTGCTATTTTGATTAGGACAGCTTTTGTGTCTACTAATAGGACAGAGGTAATTTCATTTCTCGGAATGATTGCTCTCTGACTAAAAGAGCAATTATAACTATTGAATGGTATTTTGGAATATGTTTAAAATAAATTAATAATTAAGTATTTTCATTTTCTTTTGGAGAACCTCCTCAATATGGCAAGCAGAAAAATTTAATGGAAATGTTGCATTGGCCTTGGGAAAATAATGAAACTAAATCTATAGGTTTATTTAGAAGGTCTCTTTTAATGTGCCCATATGCCTACTTTGTATTGTATGTTGTGACTTGTGTAAAGTGTAAATATTGTTTTCCTTTCATGAGGACATGCTGTTTTCGGTGAAAACGAGAGCTCGTGTGGTTTCCCATTATCTCTGCTTTTCATCTAATTGCTTTGATTTGCTAGGTTTCAGAATGTAATTTAACACTTTTACTGGAGGCATCACCAGCGAGTCAATCATTGTGCACGTGGCAGCTCATGCAGGTAGATATTTATTTGACTAACTTTTTAAGTGATTATGCCATAACACCCACACAAATTCGCCTGTAGTAATGGGGAAGCTGTTCAAACCATATGCTTTCTAAACATAATTAAAGTAAGAATTCAGAATCCGCTGTCAGCACGATAAATGCCATAAAATGGAAGCCTTAATGATTTGTATTTAGTCATGAAAATATACATTAGAGTAAATGTGAAATATATTAGATTCTCAGCCAACGAGAACATTCAGTAACCATATAATATGTATTGCACATTGTCCATTAACTCTCACTTTCCTCTTCTAATGAGCGTTCTTTATACAGTATAATGTGGCTACTAGTGTTGGGCGAGCATGCTCGGCTGAACACTAATTTTACTTGAGCATCGCAATGCTCAGTACATCATGGTGTTCAGCCGAATACCCTGTGTGCTCAAGCGCGATGATCGAGTCTCCTTCCCGCACGGTTGTTGGCTGCTACGCAGCCAATAAACGTTCAGGTACGTACTACCATTCACTGTAATGCTGTAGCCATGTTGGCTACTGGCATTACAGTTATTGGCTAGCGTATGTAGCACCCGATGACACGTGTTCGGCTCAGTCTTAGGGAATGCTGGAGAGCAGAAGGGAGAGATAGTATAGAGAGTGAAATAGGAATATTTTAGCTTTTATACTTGTTATATACACATTGTGTGTGGCAGCAATATATATTTTTAGTGCAACCTTCACTAAATTGCTAAAACTTGTTAGAGACCCAAAAGTCCTTTCAAGGACTATAGTTGTATCTGGCAGCAATATATATTTTTAGCGCAACCTGCGCTAAATAGCTTGCAATTGTTTGCCTGCTGCAGGCAGCTATATTATCTGCACTACATCTTCTGTCTAACGTGTGCGCAGCCTAAAAATATCTATGATATCCAGTGTACTTTTTTTCGTAGACGGTGTCCGCTGCGGACAAATACATTACCTGTGCTACATCTTCCTGTATAATGTTTGCATATCCGAAATATCAGTGACATTCAGTCAAATTTTTTTGTTGCTGGTGGCAGCGACATTACCTGCGCTACATCTCCAGTATAACTATAGCGCATCCGAAATATCAGTGACATTCAGTGTAATTCAAGGATTGCGGGCCCTACTTCCATCAGGGTTTCTGCCACCACCTACGTTAGTGGCTGCAACTCTCCCTTCTCCTCCTCCACCTCCTCCTCCACTTCCACCTCTGAATTATCATCTTGCATCACCAGTCAGACATCAGTAGCTGGAAGCAGTGTAGCACTGCAGTGGGGAAGCGGCAACGGGCCTTCCTAAACTTATCTGCTTAGGTGACAAACAGCACACCGCCGCAGAGCTGTGGCAGGGGATAAGGGACCAGACTGAGCTGTGGCTCTCGCCACTCAACCTACAACCAGGCATGGTTGTGTCTGATAATGGCCGTAACTTGGTGGCGGCTTTTGAGATCGGCAAGCTCACACACATCCCATGCCTAGCCCACATGTTCAAACTAGTGGTTCAGCGGTTTCTTAAAACCTACCCCAGTTTGCCTGAGCTACTAGTGAAGGTGCGCCGCAAGTGTGCCTATTTCCACAAATCATCTACAGCTTTCGTCGGTCTGGCAATGCTGCAGCAGCACTTGCAATTGCCAGCTCACCGACTTTTGTGCAACGTGAGCACGCGCTGGAACTCAACGTTCCACATGTTGGCCATGCTTTGCTAGCAGCAGAGGACTGTAGTGGAATACCAGCTGCAACATGGTCATCACCTTTCCAGTCAGCTTCTGCTCAACAAGCGACGAGTGGGCATTGATGTCTGACCTCTGTGAGGTTTTATACAAGTTTGAGGAATCAACACAGATGATGACCACTTCTGTGTCTACTCAAACGCTCACTGCTCACAATTAAGGTGGACGCTTTGCATGTGGAAGAGGTGAAAATCGGGGAAGAAAGTACACAGGGTGATAGCCAGACCACCCTCAGTTCTTCCTCTCAGCACAAATTGGATGAGGAGGAGGAGACGGTTGTCTCTGTTCAGCATGGATGGGCCGAAGAGGAGGAAGAGGATGAAGAGATTGAGAGTAGAGTTGAGCGAACACCTGGATGTTCGGGTTCGAGAAGTTCGGCCGAACTTCCCGGAAATGTTCGGGTTCGGGATCCGAACCCGATCCGAACTTCGTCCCGAACCCGAACCCCATTGAAGTCAATGGGGACCCGAACTTTTCGGTACTAAAAAGGCCTTAAAACAGCCCAGGAAAGGGCTAGAGGGCTGCAAAAAGCAGCAACATGTAGGTAAATCCCCTGCAAACAAATGTGGATAGGGAAATGGATTAAAATTAAAATTAAATAAATAAAAATTAACCAAAATCAATTGGAGAGAGGTCCCATAGCAGAGAATCTGGCTTCACGTCACCCACCACTGGAACAGTCCATTCTCAGATATTTAGGCCCCGGCACCCAGGCAGAGGAGAGAGGTCCTGTAACACAGAATCTGTCTTCATGTCAGCAGAGAATCAGTCTGCATGTCATAGCAGAGAATCAGGCTTCACGTCAGCCACCACTGCAACAGTCCATTGTCATAAATTTAGGCCAAGCACCCAGGCAGAGAAGAGAGGTCCCGTAACAGACAATCTGGCTTCATGTCAGCAGAGAATCAGTCTTCATGTCATAGCAGAGAATCAGGCTTCACGTCAGCCACCACTGCAACAGTCCATTGTCATAAATTTAGGCCAAGCACCCAGGCAGAGAAGAGAGGTCCCGTAACAGACAATCTGGCTTCATGTCAGCAGAGAATCAGTCTTCATGTCATAGCAGAGAATCAGGCTTCACGTCACCCACCACTGTAACAGTCCATTTTCATAAATTTAGGCCCAGCACCCAGGCAGAGGAGAGAGGTCCCGTAACAGAGAATCTGGCTTCATGTCAGCAGAGAATCAGTCTGCATGTCATAGCAGAGAATCAGGCTTCACGTCAGCCACCACTGTAAGAGTCCATTTTCATAAATTTAGGCCCAGCACCCAGGCAGAGGAGAGAGGTCCCGTAACAGACAATCTGGCTTCATGTCAGCAGAGAATCAGTCTTCATATCATAGCAGAGAATCAGGCTTCACGTCAGCCACCAATGCAACAGTCCATTGTCAGATATTTAGGCCCAGCACCCAGGCAGAGGAGAGAGGTCCCGTAACAGACAATCAGGCTTCACGTCAGCCACCAGTGCAACAGTCCATTGGCATATATTTAGGCCCAGCACCCAGGCAGAGGAGAGAGGTCCCGTAACAGAGAATCTGGCTTCATGTCAGCAGAGAATTAGTCTGCATGTCATAGCAGAGAATCAGGCTTCACGTCACCCAACATTGGAACAGTCCATTGGCATATATTTAGGCCCCGGCACCCAGACAGAGGAGAGGTTCATTCAAATTTGGGTAGCCTCACAATATAATGGTAAAATGAAAATAAAAATAGGATTGAATGAGGAAGTGCCCTGGAGTACAATAATATATGGTTATGGGGAGGTAGTTAATGTCTAATCTGGACAAGGGACGGACAGGTACTATGGGATCCATGCCTGGTTCATTTTTATGAACGTCAGCTTGTCCACATTGGCTGTAGACAGGCAGCTGCGTTTGTCTGTAATGACACCCCCTGCCGTGCTGAATACACGTTCAGACAAAACGCTGGCCGCCGGGCAGGCCAGCACCTCCAAGGCATAAAAGGCTAGCTCTGGCCACATGGACAATTTAGAGACCCAGTAGTTGAATGGGGCCGAACCATCAGTCAGTACGTGGAGGGGTATGCACACGTACTGTTCCACCATGTTAGTGAAATGTTGCCTCCTGCTAACACGTTGCGTATCAGGTGGTGGTGCAGTTAGCTGTGGCGTGTTGACAAAACTTTTCCACATCTCTGCCATACTAACCCTGCCCTCAGAGGAGCTGGCCGTGACACAGCTGCCTTGGCGACCTATTGCTCCTCCTCTGCCTTGGCCTTGGGCTTCCACTTGTTCCCCTGTGACATTTGGGAATTCTCTCAGTAGCGCGTCTACCAACGTGCGCTTGTACTCGCGCATCTTCCTATCACGCTCCAGTGCAGGAAGTAAGGTGGGCACATTGTCTTTGTAGTGTGGATCCAGCAGGGTGGCAACCCAGTAGTCCGCACACGTTAAAATGTGGGCAACTCTGCTGTCGTTGCGCAGGCACTGCAGCATGTAGTCGCTCATGTGTGCCAGGCTGCCCAGGGGTAAGGACAAGCTGTCCTCTGTGGGAGGCGTATCGTCATCGTCCTGCCTTTCCCCCCAGCCACGCACCAGTGATGGACCCGAGCTGCGTTGGGTGCCACACCGCTGTGACCATGCTTCATCCTCATCCTCCTCCACCTCCTCCTCATCCTCGTCCTCCTCGTCCTCCAGTAGAGGGCCCTGGCTGGCCACATTTGTACCTGGCCTCTGCTGTTGCCAAAAACCTCCCTCTGAGTCACTTCGAAGAGACTGGCTTGAAAGTGCTAAAAATTACCCCTCTTCCTCCTCCTCCTCCTGGGCCACCTCCTCTTCCATCATCGCCCTAAGTGTTTTCTCAAGGAGACATAGAAGTGGTATTGTAACGCTGATAACGGCGTCATCGCCACTGGCCATGTTGGTGGAGTACTCGAAACAGCGCAACAGGGCACACAGGTCTCGCATGGAGGCCCAGTCATTGGTGGTGAAGTGGTGCTGTTCCGTAGTGCGACTGACCCGTGCGTGCTGCAGCTGAAACTCCACTATGGCGTCCAGCATGTGCAAGGTGGAGTTCCACCTGGTGGGCACGTCGCATATGAGGCGGTGAGCGGGAAGGCCGAAGTTACGCTGTAGCGCAGACAGGCGAGCAGCAGCAGGATGTGAACGCCGGAAGCGCGAACGGACGGCCCGCACTTTATGCAGCAGCTCTGACATGTCGGGGTAGTTGTGAATGAACTTCTGCACCACCAAATTCAGCACATGCGCCAAGCAAGGGATGTGCGTCAAACTGGCTAGTCCCAGAGCTGCAACGAGATTTCGCCCATTATCACACACCACCAGGCCGGGCTTGAGGCTCACCGGCAGCAACCACTCGTCGGTCTGTTGTTCTATACCCTGCCACAACTCCTGTGCGGTGTGGGGCCTGTCCCCCAAACATATGAGTTTCAGAATGGCCTGCTGACGTTTACCCCGGGCTGTGCTGAAGTTGGTGGTGAAGGTGTGTGGCTGACTAGATGAGCAGGTGGAAGAAGAGGAGAAGGAAGTCGAGTAGGAGGAGGTGGCAACAGGAGGCAAAGAATGTTGCCCTGCGATCCTTGGCGGCGGAAGGACGTGCGCCAAACAGCTCTCCGCCTGGGGCCCAGCTGCCACTACATTTACCCAGTGTGCAGTTAGGGAGATATAGCGTCCCTGGCCGTGCTTACTGGTCCACGTATCTGTGGTTAGGTGGACCTTGCCACAGATGGCGTTGCGCAGTGCACACTTGATTTTATCGGATACTTGGTTGTGCAGGGAAGACACGCCTCTCTTGGAGAAGTAGTGCCGGCTGGGAACAACATACTGTGGGACAGCAAGCGACATGAGCTGTTTGAAGCTGTCTGTGTCCACCAGCCTAAATGACAGCATTTCATAGGCCAGTAGTTTAGAAATGCTTGCATTCAGGGCCAGGGATCGAGGGTGGCTAGGTGGGAATTTACGCTTTCTCTCAAATGTTTGTGAGATGGAGAGCTGAACGCTGCCGTGTGACATGGTTGAGATGCTTGGTGACGGAGGTGGTGGTGGTGTTGGTGGTACATCCCCTGTTTGCTGGGCGGCAGGTGCCAACGTTCCTCCAGAGGCGGAGGAAGAGGCCGAGGCGGCAGCAGCAGAAGAGGTAGCAGGGGGAGCCTGAGTGACTTCCTTGGTTTTAAGGTGTTTACTCCACTGCAGTTCATGCTTTGCATGCAGGTGCCTGGTCATGCAGGTTGTGCTCAGGTTCAGAACGTTAATGCCTCGCTTCAGGCTCTGATGGCACAGCGTGCAAACCACTCGGGTCTTGTCGTCAGCACATTGTTTGAAGAAGTGCCATGCCAGGGAACTCCTTGAAGCTGCCTTTGGGGTGCTCGGTCCTAGATGGCGGCGGTCAGTAGCAGGCGGAGTCTCTTGGCGGCGGGTGTTCTGCTTTTGCCCACTGCTCCCTCTTTTGCTACGCTGTTGGCTCGGTCTCACCACTGCCTCTTCCTCCGAACTGTGAAAGTCAGTGGCACGACCTTCATTCCATGTGGGGTCTAGGACCTCATCGTCCCCTGCATCGTCTTCCACCCAGTCTTGATCCCTGACCTCCTGTTCAGTCTGCACACTGCAGAAAGACGCAGCAGTTGGCACCTGTGTTTCGTCATCATCAGAGACATGCTGAGGTGGTATTCCCATGTCCTCATCATCAGGAAAGATAAGTGGTTGTGCGTCAGTGCATTCTATGTCTTTCACCACTGGGAAAGGGCTAGGTGGATGCCCTTGGGAAACCCTGCCAGCGGAGTCTTCAAACAGCATAAGAGACTGCTGCATAACTTGAGGCTCAGACAGTTTCCCTGATATGCATGGGGGTGATGTGACAGACTGATGGGGTTGGTTTTCAGGCGCCATCTGTGCGCTTTCTGCAGAAGACTGGGTGGGAGATAATGTGAACGTGCTGGATCCACTGTCGGCCACCCAATTGACTAATGCCTGTACCTGCTCAGGCCTTACCATCCTTAGAACGGCATTGGGCCCCACCATATATCGCTGTAAATTCTGGCGGCTACTGGGACCTGAGGTAGTTGGTACACTAGGATGTGTGGATGTGGCAGAATGGCCACGTCCTCTACCAGCACCAGAGGGTCCACTAACACCACCACGACCATGTCCACGTCCGCGTCCCTTACTAGATGTTTTCCTCATTGTTATGGTTCACCACAACAACTAAAAATATTATTTGTCCCAATGTATTGTATTCAAATTCAGCTGAATATAAATTTGAGGCCTAGTATTTAGGCGCTGGGTGACCGGTATGGATTTACTGACAGAATTAGACTTGGAAATGCACAGTAGCGTGTGTGTGAAGTTATTCTGAATGACCCTATGTGCACCTTGAATATTATATACCCTTTTAGGGATAGATTTCAAATAGCTCTGATACAGCAGAAACCACTAAATTATGAAATTGCTAAATTGGGAATTGTATTTCAACCCAGAACAAAAAATGTGCTTTGACGGACACTAAAAGAACTTGCCCAGCCAGAACAGTACAGCGGTAAAGACAGATTTAGCGGGATATAAATTTGAGGCCTAGTATTTAGGCGCTGGGTGACCGGTATGGATTTACTGACAGAATTAGACTTGGAAATGCACAGTAGCGTGTGTGTGAAGTTATTCTGAATGACCCAATGTGCACCTTGAATATTATATACCCTTTTAGGGATAGATTTCAAATAGCTCTGATACAGCAGAAACCACTAAATTATGAAATTGCTAAATTGGGAATTGTTTTTCAACCCAGAACAAAAAATGTGCTTTGACGGACACTAAATAACTTGCCCATCCACAACAGGACAGCGGTAATGACAGATTTAGCGGGATATAAATTTGAGGCCTAGTATTTAGGCGCTGGGTGACCAGTATGGATTTACTGACAGAATTAGACTTGGAAATGCACAGTAGCGTGTGTGTGAAGTTATTCTGAATGACCCTATGTGCACCTTGAATATTATATACCCTTTTAGGGGTAGATTTCAAATAGCTCTGATACAGCAGAAACCACTAAATTATAAAAATTGCTAAATTGGGAATTGTATTTCAACCCAGAACAAAAAATGTGCTTTGACGGACACTAAATAACTTGCCCAGCCAGAACAGTACAGCGGTAAAGACAGATTTAGCGGGATATAAATTTGAGGCCTAGTATTTAGGCGCTGGGTGACCGGTATGGATTTACTGACAGAATTAGACTTGGAAATGCACAGTAGCGTGTGTGTGAAGTTATTCTGAATGACCCTATGTGCACCTTGAATATTATATACCCTTTTAGGGATAGATTTCAAATAGCTCTGATACAGCAGAAACCACTAAATGATGAAATTGCTAAATTGGGAATTGTTTTTCAACCCAGAACAAAAAATGTGCTTTGACGGACACTAAATAACTTGCCCAGCCAGAACAGTACAGCGGTAATGACAGATTTAGCGGGATATAAATTTGAGGCCTAGTATTTAGGCGCTGGGTGACCGGTATGGATTTACTGACAGAATTAGACTGGGATATGGCCAAAAAATAACCACACTATTGCTGGTTAAATGCAGTTGGTGTGACAGCTTGACCAACCACACTACTGAGGGTTAAATGCACTTGGTGACAGGCGCAGCTTGCCCCTGATGTAGTATATGGCCAAAAAATGAACAGACTATTGCTGGTTAAATGCACTTGGTGTGACAGCTTGACCAACCACACTACTGAGGGTTAAATGCACTTGGTGACGGGCGCAGCTTGCCCCTTATGTAGTATATGGCCAAAAAATGAACAGACTATTGCTGGTTAAATGCACTTGGTGTGACAGCTTGACCAACCACACTACTGAGGGTTAAATGCACTTGGTGACGGGCGCAGCTTGCCCCTGATGTAGTATATGGCCAAAAAATGAACAGACTATTGCTGGTTAAATGCACTTGGTGTGACAGCTTCACCCTGATGTAGGCTTTAGCCAAAAAACAACCACACCATTGAGGGTTAAATGCACTTGGTGACAGGCGCAGCTTGCCCCTGATGTAGTATATGGCCAAAAAATGAACAGACTATTGCTGGTTAAATGCACTTGGTGTGACAGCTTGACCAACCACACTACTGAGGGTTAAATGCACTTGGTGACGGGCGCAGTTTGCCCCTGATGTAGTATATGGCCAAAATATAATCAGACTATTGCTGGTTAAATGCACTTGGTGTGACAGCTTCACCCTGATGTAGGCTTTAGCCAAAAAACAACCACACCATTGAGGGTTAAATGCACTTGGTGACAGGCGCAGCTTGCCCCTGATGTAGTATATGGCCAAAAAATAAACAGACTATTGCTGGTTAAATGCATTTGGTGTGACAGCTTCACCCTGATGTAGGCTTTAGCCAAAAAACAACCACACCATTGAGGGTTAAATGCACTTGGTGACAGGCGCAGCTTGCCCCTGATGTAGTATATGGCCAAAAAATAAACAGACTATTGCTGGTTAAATGCACTTGGTGTGACAGCTTCACCCTGATGTAGGCTTTAGCTAAAAAACAACCACACCATTGAGGGTTAAATGCACTTGGTCGCAGCTTGTGCTGGCGCACCACAAGACACAAAATGGCCGCCGATCACCCCAGAAAAAAGTGACTGACAAACGGTCTGGGCAGCCTAAAAACAGTGAGCAATTGAATTTCAGCAGCTCAATGATGCACAGCTGCAGATCGATCGATTAATCAAGTCCTTTGGAGGAGTTAATCTTCCTAATCTCGCCCTACTGTCGCAGCCGCAACCTCTCCCTACGCTAATCAGAGCAGAGTGACGGGCGGCGCTATGTGACTCCAGCTTAAATAGAGGCTGGGTCACATGGTGCTCTGGCCAATCACAGCCATGCCAATAGTAGGCATGGCTGTGACGGCCTCTTGGGGCAAGTAGTATGACGCTTGTTGATTGGCTGCTTTGCAGCCTTTCAAAAAGCGCCAAGAAAGCGTCACAAAAGCGCCAAGAAAGCGACGAACACCGAACCCGAACCCGGACTTTTACGAAAATGTCCGGGTTCGGGTCCGAACTATACTATATCCCTAATTGAGAATCATCCTTCTGATGAGAACAGCAAAGTCTTGTCTGTTGGGATTCTGGCACACATGGCTGACTTTATGTTAGGCTGCCTTTCCAATGGTGCATGATGGGCTCCGACATCTTCCTGACAGGAATATATTGGCTAAAGTCTCAGCTTTTAATATCTGCTTGTATGACCAGCTAGTATAGTCAGTGGCATATCCGTTTAATGCACTTTCTTCAGTGATTTATATAATTGTATTGTCATCCGCACAATGTTCTGGTCTGTGTAGGATGCTTTTGTGGTGCATGTGGACCGCGCTGGCGTCCTCCTTTGTACGCATATTTGCTCGGGATGGTCCTTTGCTGCGGTCCACATGCGGTGGGACTGCTCCCCCAATGAGAAACATGCTACAGTGTTTGGGGTTTGAGCAGCTCCCCCATACTTGCCACGGTATTTCTGTGGTTCACATGCGGTGGGACTGCTCGCCCAATGAGAAACACGCTACAGTGTTTTGGAGCTTGGGCAGTTCCCCCCATATTGGCCACTATATGTCTGTGATTTTGCCTTTCCCATGACCCTCGCGTTGTACGCATTTTGTCCAACACCGATTACTGGTTGTTAATCCTTCTCGACCCCTGCTACAAAGAGAACTTCTCATCTCTCAGTCCTGTGGTGGAGAGGACAAGCAAAATGGTACAATACTAGAAGGTTCAGCAGGGTGGCTAAGTGGTTAGCAGTGGTGCCTTGCAGCGCTGGGGTCCTAGGTTCGAATCCAACCAAGGACAACATCTGCATCTGTATGTTCCCCCCGTGTTTGCGTGGGTTTCCTCCGGATACTCCTGTTTCCTCCCACACTCCAAAGACATACTGATAGGGACCTTAGATTGGATGATAATGTCTGTAAAGTGCTGCGAAATATAGTAGCGCTATATAAGTGCGTAAAAAAATAAAAAAATAAAAATAATGTCCTTGTGGAAAAATTGCTCCAAAAAAATACCAGCTGACATTGCTGGCTGCAGAGTATGTAGTTCCTTGGCCAACCAAGGAGGGGAGACTAGGGGAACACACAGCAGTTCCAACAGAGGCAGGGCAACACTCTCCAAGGCCTGGGACAGTTTTATGACACTCCGCCAGCACCCTGAGAAGAAGAACTGAGGGTGGTCTGATGCGTGGCCTAGTGTCACAAGGAGGGAAAAATTTGGGAAGATGGTGAAGGAGTACTACGTAGCAGACCGTGTCAGCGTCCTCAGTGATCCCTGTGTACCTTACAACTATTGGGTGTCCAAGCTGGACACGTGGCACAAACTGCCACTCTACGCCTTGGAGGTGCTGGCCTGCCCCAACCAATATTTCCCCACCGCCAGCGTTTTGTCAGAGCGTGTATTTAGTGCTGCTGGGAGCATAATAACTGATAAGTGCATCCGCAACTGAAAATGCTGACCGGTTGATTCTTATAAAAATGAACAAGGCCTGCATTGCCCCTGACGTCTCTACTCCAACAGAGGAAAGCCGCTGAACATAAAGGTATTTTGAATACATTGTATTCCCATGCACCCCTTCCACCACTAAAAAGGGTATATGGTTCAATCTCCCTTTTCTCGTCTTCCTCCTCCATCATATCAACATGCTTATTAGGCTGCCCTCACTCCTAATGTTTTAGAGGGTCAGCTCAGCAGCGGGCCCTCACCCATAATGTTTTAGAGGGTCACCAGCAGGCCCTCACCCATAATGTTTTAGAGGGTCAGCTCAGCAGCAGGCCTTTGCCTACAAAATTGTTTAGATGGTCAGCTCGGCAGCAGGCCATCCCCACAAATTTTTTTAGATGGTCAGCTCGGCAGGTGGCCCTCGCCCATTATGTTTTAGATGGTCAGCTCGGCAGCAATCCATTACCCACAATTTTATTTAGATGGTCAGCTCGGCAGCAGGCCATCCCCCACAATTTTTTTAGATGGTAAGCTCAGCAGTCAGGTCCTCACCCCTAATGTTTTAGAGGGTCACCAGCCGGCCATCAACCATAATTTTTCGAGGGTGTGTATGATGCCCTCCTTTATGTGTAATAAAGGGTGTATTGGAGTGGCGGTTTCTTTGTAATTTTTGTCAGCCCTTTCCCTTAGTGCATAGGCTTTATGAGTGTAGGGGTACCACTACTACAATTGTACCACAATGTGAATGAGGCCCTCCTTTATGTGATATACAGGTTGTATCGTAGTGCCTCTTCCTTGTAATTTTTTGCAGCAATTGCACTTTATATACAAGTAAATATACAGGAAAGAATGTTTTCTAACAATTTTTTCTATAAAATAGATTTTATCTTCAGTTTTGTGCGTATTATTGTCAGTGTGTAAAAGTGGAAAAACAACTCCAACTACATTGTTCCCAGCAGCAACCTGGGAGTCCAAGAGGCATCCAGACAGCCTTCCCATGCTGTTCCCGAACCATTTCAGCAGTTTTTCCATCAATTTCTGATCTTTTCCTGTGAACCAGACATCCTCCCCTCTTCAGAGCAGGGGGTGCCTGGTTTAATGCTCGGGTTCTCCCATTGGCTTCCATTGTGCTCGGGTGCTTGGTAGAGCACCCGAGCATCCCGAGGTGTTCTAATCGAGCACCCGAGCACTCTGGCGCTCGACCAACACCAGTGGCTACCTGTGCCAACCACAATTGTTTAACCACTAGCAGAACTATTAATTGAAGAGTTCAATAGCTCATTTCATCAAGGCTCCCCAAAATCCAAAATTGTGTAAAAAAAATAATATAGATTGTATTTACCACTTAATCCCCCGATTTCAATAGAACTTGGGTGCTACAATTGTATATTGTTAGGTATTTTTATTTAACCAATATTTCCATAAGCAGTGGATGGCAACGGTTGGTAAGGAACAGTGCTAACTACTCTGTTTCTCCCCTTTTGTTGGAAGTGTGCTGGTCCTGCTTCCTGCCAGGAGGGAGAGTTCCTGTCCAGAGATAGAAGGTAGAGGAAGCACACTGCCCCCCCAATGGCTGACATGGGGGGCTGATGGCTGACATGGGGGTCTGATGGCTGACATGGAATCTGATGGCTGACATGGGGGGCTGATGGCTAACATGGGAGGCTAATGGCTAACATGGAGGCTAATGGCTGACATGGGAGTCTAATAGCTGACATGGGGGGCTGATGTCTGACATGCGGGTCTGATCTGAGGCATTGGGGGTCTGATCTGAGGTCTGACCTGAGGTGTAATGGAAAATATTTATAGCTAGGTGCGTCTTAGAGGGCGAAAAATACGGTCCTCAAACCAGCAATTATCTAAAGCAGAGATAAGATACCAGGACCAAACAGAGGAGAAGCCAGCTGCTGCAGACAGGACCAGGGCCAGGTGAGCTGCGAGGGGGGGGGGGGGGGGCGCCAAAATGTAGCTTTGCTTGTGTTGACAAAAATCCTTGCACCGGCCCTGCACGGAGGTGATTAACCCGGTATCATTTGGGTTGGAGCTGCCCGAGTAATTCCACATTCGTAATGTGTTCCATAAATCTCTACTTAAAAAATATTTTGAACCGGTAGTACCATCGAAAGCCTCGCCTTTGGCGGTTCTTGTTAATGATGCTGTCTAAAATAGTGGATGTCAGGAAGGTGCATAATTCCTTGCAGTACCGGATTCACTGGAATGAAGAGAGATCTTGGGTACCTGCCAGGGAGGTTCATGCTCCTAGACTTGTTCGAAAATTTCATTTAGAACACCCTGAAAGGCCATCGCCTGAAGTCTTGGGTCCGGTAGCCCCTCGTAAAAGGGGGGGGGGGGGTACTGTAACAGGGTGCCGAAGGCGCACTCGGTCTCCCATCAGCCGCAGACCTGCAGCTTAGCTTCGGGAGCGAGGATCTGTGTTTGACCTCATTCCCAGGATGGCTTTGCTAGCTGGGAGGCTCCCTGCTCCTAGGTCTGCCTTAAGCGTCGAGCTGATCACTCGGTGCTTGACTGGTCGGTCTGTCAGTCATGTGATGCTGGCCACGTCACATGACCCTCACTCCCCACTATAAATACAGGCAGCCTGCTGGCTACAGGTTGCATGTTAATTTAGGTTCCTGGCGTTTGTTGGATACCTGTATACTTACATGATCCTGTTCCCTGACGATCCTTTGCCTGCTCCTCCTGTAGCATCCCTCCTTCCCTCGGCTTCTCCTGACCATTCTTTGCTTATCCCTCTGTACTGCGTTGTCCTCTTGGTTTTGACCCGGTCCATTCACTATCCGTTATTTGTCTTGTCTGTCCTTCCCACACGTATCCTAAGTTAGGGACTGTCATCAGGACTCGTGAGGTTAGTAGGCAGGGCCAGGGGTGAGGGTGGAGCGCAGTGATCACTATCCCCCCCCCCCCCCTGTGTGTGTGTGTGTGTACGTGACCGTTACATATCCTAAAGTAAATCCTTGAGAAGTCAGACAGCAGACCACCATTTAAGGACACTGCTGTGAGGTTAGGGACTATGGCTAAGACACCCATTACTCAGAATAATTAGAGGCCAGTTTAAAACAAGTGTGCAATGAACAGGACACCGGTACAGTGGGTCAGCTATGCAGTGGGTCAGTATATATGTGTAATAGTTTGTGACGCCAATTGCAGCTTGCGCAGGTACTGTAGCAGGGCCCTTTAAGATGTTATAGCTCATGTACCAGGTGAGGAATGCCAGAGGGGGATAATGTATCTGTGTAGTGTCAACGGTGTCTCCTACCTTGGTACGGCTGGACTCCTGTATCCTGGCTCACTTGCAATAAATTGAGTGTTGTTAATAGGAGTAATTGAGGAATTAATGAGATCCAAACAGGTAATATGATCCAACTTGTCTTTACTTAATGGTTGCAGCATAACTCCATATGAGTACAGCAATAGTCTTCAGGTCCCAGCAGGTATTGGCAATGTATGGCAGGGGTTAATGCCTCTTCTGCTCCTATACTATATGCCTGGAGAATCTGGCAGGTATCTATCTTTTGCTCTGTCTGTCTTCTGCTTGATATGGGCCTGACTGAGGAGGAATTTGGCTTCTCCTGGACTCTGAATATGTACTCACAGCTTGGCTCACAGGGGATGCTTCTTACTGGAGGCTGGAGATGGCTGCTTTTCTTGTCAACCAGCTGAGGCTGATGGCTCAGGCTGGGAAGGGTGAGCTTTACCTCAGCCGAGGCTCTATCCTGTCTTGGGATCCCTGTTTCTGGGAGCTCCTACTAACACAGCCTTCCCCTAGCTGGGGGGCTGGTACACTGACTAGAACTTTCTTTCCTCCCCATGAGGCAGGATGTGGGAAAGCAATGACCTGAGGGAGTACACTTTGATACAACACTGCATCAGGGCCACTACCGCTTCCATCCTCTGCACCAGCTCCTCGGGGGGCTCACTGCCCTTCTCACACCTATGTTTACAAAACTGCAGCATTGAGTGATATAGCCATATTTGGCTTGTGACTTCTGCAGCCAATCACTGTCCTCAGCAGTAAGTAGCACGAGACTGATGAGGACAGTAATTGGCTCTAGCTGTCACTTTTTGTATATGACTACGTCACTGCTGCAGCCTGTACCCACAAACAGAAGGGGATTAAGTGGTGAGTATGCTATCTTTATTATTTTATCACATTAAAGGGTTTTGAGTTGCTTTTAAAATAAGTCGACAACCCCTTTAGGGATGACAGCTCCTCCAGAGGCAGAATAAGAAACTGATGAATGATTGAACAGGCATTTACATAAACAGTATATACATAAACACACACACACTGCATACATATGTAGTATGCACATACAAACACACACAACACACAGACAGGATGTTTTAGACATTTTATTTTCTGGCCTAGTAGATCTTTACAGGTAATAGGCCCTCTAACTTTTATGACTCCTTCATAGTTCCGGGCATTCCATCCAAAATATCCATTCAGTGCCCTTACTATAAAATTATCTGCTGGACATATAAGAAATTATTAAAGTTCAGTTACACAAAGTGGACGTCCAGCTGATTGTGCCACAGTGTGTTTTTATTGGTTACACTGCACATTGGTGCAGTACGCAGCCCTGCAGGGTGAGGCAAATGGTGAGGTCACAGGGGTAGTTGCTAACCGAGGGTGGTTATGGTACTCACAGTCTTTTATATACCCTGGGCAGGCGTACAGCAGTGATGGAGAGGTTGGCACAGGGGTCCTCTGGGGCACTCTCTGTATATAGGGACCAGGACGGGTGGTAGGTAAGGTGCCCTGGATGTTGCAGGTTTTAATGTGCTGGTGGCAAGATCCCTTTAAGTTCGTGACGCCAGTGCCGGTAACGGTGGCACACCGATTTATTGTAGCAATAATTGAGGAACACAATGTTGTAGTGAACCAGAACTTCTTTTACTGAAACAGTTCAACTATTTACAGTCTTTGGTCAGTTCCACATGTAAACAGGTTGTAACAGGCAGGCTTGATTTAAAAACGGCACACAATGTCTTTGCAAGATACTCAGAGGGAATAACACTTACAGATCAGGCTGCACTTTTCCTCAGAATCCTGTCTGTCTTTCTCCAAGGCCCGTATGCCCTATAGCTGGCTTTATCCTTGGGTAGGGAAAACTTCCTCTGGTATATATATCCTTGCTGTAGAATATCCTTCTGCCCTTCAGCTCTCTGTTTGGCTGGGAATATACTTGGCTCTGCACTGCACCTTTAAGGGAACTTGGTTTTCTCAGGAGGTAACCTCTTCTCCTGGTGGCAAGCTTCTGAGCTTCTTTGCTCAGGACCCTCAGGCAGGCTAGACTGCACTAACTAGCCTCCTGGACTATACTGCACTGCCTCTTTCCTGTCTGGGTCTAACTATATATACTAGGGGTTCCCTAGCTCCCTCTACTGTCTAGGAGGAGGAACTACACCCCTAACAGGCCTGATACAGGAGATAACAGGGAAAACACATAAAAACATCATGTAAAATGCAATGATCATGTTCCACAGGAGGTGGAGAATAACGTGGTTATATTGAACCTTGTGTAGTGCCCACATTTACCTAGTGGGACATTACATAGGCACCGTTTTAAAATGCTTAGATGCCACATGGATTTCAAAACTGCATCAATAGGTGAGAACAAGTGTCAGATTGAGCAAGTCAAAAAGAGCAATATTAATGAAATATAGAAACTCAAAAATATAACTTTTATTCAAATGTTTCAAAGGAGAGACGACAAAACAAATGATAAATGCTTTACTCCAAACACGTAAGCCAGTTATTCAGCCAGCAGAGAGGCCAGAGAAGAAAATGGAAGACTAGAGGATACAGATGAGGATAGCGGCTTGCCCTACATTATCCCTGCCGGTATACTACAGTATAACATCCCTACCACCATTGTTGTGTTGTTGGTGTCTGTGAGGGTATCAAACTCTGTTTTGACTAATGGATACTGTACATTCATTTATGACCCCCATGACAGAAACTTGGTAAAAAAGTCCTACAGTACATGCCAATTCCACCCTCACCAGTCTCTGAAAAGGAGGAATGGCGGAGTGGGGTAGGGGAGTAATGTGGATGAGGCCATCGCCCCCCGGCACATTCACTATTATTTATGCCAGCTTACTTTTAACCCCTTTAATTAATTATGAGGCCTGCACCACCTCCTTATAAATTAAGTGCATCCTCTGGCAGCATAGGGGATATCAAAGACTGGCGTAAACTTTGATAAATGGACTCAGGATGTTTTCTCTACTCATCAGATTTTCTACAATTCCCTGAATAGGAGATTTTTATCTTGATTGATAGTGTTTGTTTCTTACAACATCTATTGCCTTTGGGACATTTGTGCTTGATGTGTACTATCTATGTTATATCATTTTATTATCTATTGATTCTAGCAGCGGCTTTTTGCATGCATTTTCTTCATATATCTACTTTGATATTGGTAACTTGTGACTTGCTAGCAGTATATCTGGAGGTTATATACCAGCATTACATGACTGTTTTACTCTATTTTACGATTTATGATACTGGATACGTTTTATTTCCTGGACCCCTCTGGCATCACAAGCAAAAATGGGTATAAGACCCCAAAGGTACAACCAGACAGACAAAGGTTAATAAGCAGTAATGATCAACCAATAACCATTCACCATGGACTCTATAAAGGACGGAGTCAGTATTTTATTTTTCTGTAGCTCATGATGGAGACAAGGTCTTACAACATAAGGCCTCATGCACACGACCGTTTTTCGGGTCTGCATCCGAGCCGCAGTTTTTGCGGCTTCGGTGCGGATCTATCCACTTCAATGGGGCCGCAGAATATGCGGACAGCACTCCCTGTGCTGTCCGCATCCTTTGCTCCATTCCGTGGCCCGCCCCCAAAAATATAGCATGTCCTATTCTTGTCCGTTTTGTGGACAAGAATAGGCATTTCTACAATGGGCCGCCCGTTCCGTTCCGCAAATTGCAGAAGGCACACGGGAGGCTTCCGCAAACAATGGACAGTTCCGCAAAAAACGGAACTGTCGTGTGCATGTAGCCTAAAGAAATCACATGATACTGCCGGCATAACGAGCTGTATACAGGGAGGGTTCTCAGCTCTAAGTGCAGCAGACTGATGTTCATTACATTGTATCGCTTCCAACACATTATCAACCCCCATACAGCCACATCTCCAGCATTCTCAGAGCATTTAGGGGCACCCTGTCTGTATACTGCCTCCCTTCTCTGAGAGTTAGGTACGGTGCTTCACTGAAGCCTATGCTGGTTTACGTGACTTTCACAAAGCATGTGCCATTAGGTAGAGAGGAGTCGATGATATGGTGCATGCATAGAAATGCTGGATGTGATGGGGTGTGACTTCTGGTTCTGTATGAACTGATGGCGTGCTCAGCCAACAAACTATTCTCTCTACTTATGGAACAAAGTAAGGCTACTTTCACACTTGCGGCAGAGTGATCCGGCAAAACGTATGCCAACTGATTGCATTTGTAAGACTGATTAGGATCCTGATCAGTCTTAAAAATGCCTGATCAGTCAGAAAAATGCATTGAAATGCCGGATCCGTCTTTCCGGTGTCATTCGGCAAAACGGATCCAGTATTTATTTTTTCACCTTTTTTTTCGGTCTGCGTGGTCCGGCATTCTGGTATTTTTAATGCTGGATCCGGCACTAATACATTCCTATGGAAAAAAATGCCGGCATTCAGGCAAGTCTTTTTCACCGGAGATAAAAACGTAGCATGCTGCGGTTTCATCTTTTGCCTGATCAGTCAAAATGACTAAACTGAAGACATCCTGATCCATCCTGAACGGATTACTCTCCATTCAGAATGCATGGGGATAAAACCGATCAGTTCTTTTACGGTATTGAGCAGTTTTGACGGAACTCAGTACTGGAAAAGAAAAACGCTAGTGTGAAAGTACCCTAAGGCAAAACACACTAGTGCACTTATCACAGCTATGTTCACTCTGCTGCTCTCACTCTGCTGTATGCTACCTGGTGTTGCTGGATGTGTTTGTGATATATTTTCCAGTTCAGTATGATTCTGCACTTAGCGAAGAACATGTGCCCTCTGCTTTCTATGTCAAAAAATCTGGAACACATCCTTCATAACCATGGTGCTAGTTCTGAACACCATCTCTCTCAAAGTATTTACACCAGACAACTGGTATAAATACACTGCTAAATCTCCTGCTTCCCTTCACACAGTATACCGTATAATGTACTGGTTGCTTGCAGCCACTACTAGGAGCTCAGCGTATAGGAATGTATACAGTTACCATTGATATCAATGAAAGCTATAAATCATATCTGTGCACTGAACTTCTCCTAGTTATATTTGCCAGAAAATAGGATGACTACCATAGTTTAGAAATATTTCAGCAACTGCCAAACTTCTAGAGATATTATATACTTGGTGAAATATAGTCAACACTGCAATGAGACCTACATGATCTTTGCGTGGACACCCAAAGATCTTCTGTGTAATCTGGCATGGGTGAAGAAACTAGAAATGTGAAACAAATTTGTTTTGGGGTCCCACAAAGCATTCTATATTAAAATAGTTTTTTTTCACACATAATATCCCAAAATTTGCTTGTAGAGCATGTAGTATATTCATGGCCTCCTTCCCTATCCAGCAGAACCCAATGATCAGTGTATGAATAATATTCTGCTTTTATGGATAACAATCAAAGAGGTAGATACAGAGAAATTCATGTTTATGAATATCTTTGCAAGGAAAGGTAGATCCTAATTTCTAATCTAACAGACTGTAACTTAGAATGTGCTTTCATCTACTTCTGATAACTAATACAGAGCAGGGTTTATACGTGTGACAAATATTATTTTCCATTATCTTGAATCAAAGGATTACTGCTGTTCTTCATGCAAGCAGAATAATTGAGGATGAGGAATGATACAAGGAGAGATAAGGGGCTGCTTAGACTTGAACCTTGTTGAATATGTGTTATTAACATTGAAAGCAGGAGACATTTGCAGTAATACAGGCAAGGCAATCACACGCCTGTCTTAGGCTAGAACACTATGGTGCTTTTTGCTGTGAGTGACGATGCTGACTAGTTGTTGGTTATTTCACATGCAAGCTAATCCTTTTACTGTTCACCCCTAAAAGGTGTAATGTTTAATAGAGGTATGTGAATCCAAACTTCAGGCTGCTTGCTATTTGCTCCCGTTTTTACTTATATACTGTACCTACTATTTACTTATGATATAACACTATGCAGCCATCAATTTAATCCATCTGATAAAATCAATTGGGGCGGCTCACTGAGCTGTAACAGGGATTGTTAACATTCTCAAAATGTTTGTGCAAATAACACTTTAAAGTCCCCAATCCCTGACCCAGTGACATCATTTATGTGTGATGCACCACCAGTGCAGCCAGTCACATGTGACCCCGGGGTGACCTGAGACCTGCAGTGCCCAAGGGGGTGCAATGGAGCTGGAAACCAGCTGCGAGGATCAGGTAAAAATGATTTTCTATTATTATTATTTTATTTAAAAACACCATTAATTCCATTGGATTGTACATCAAGAGGGGGTTACACATATTTAATATAAAAAATACAAATACAGTAAACAAACTATTGACAGAGTGGTCAAGAGGGGAAGAGGACCCTGCCCGCAAGAGCCTACAATATACAAGGTGAAGCCATACTGGGAGTGTCGGCAGAAAAGGTCCCAAGGGTGACTACAATTTATCATGAAAGAAATTCAATACAATGGCCCTGATTTATCTGCAAAATTCTGTCTTCAAAAGATTGCGAAATACGGCTTTTGCAACATTTTGCAGAAGCTTGCGCAAAAATTTAGCGACTTTTGCATTTTTACATCACTCACTCCAGTTTTATAATGTGGGTGGGAAGTGAGCGTGGCTAGCTATGTTAATGAGCTTCACTCCAGATTTATCATTGATACATTTTAAAGAGTCAAAGTCTCACTCCAGTAGGAGGATGGAGTAGGAACTGGAGTAGCTTTGCTAGCAAAATGTGTTAGGTTTAGGCCTCATGCACACAGCCGTTGTTTTGGTCCGCATCTGAGCCGCAGTTTTCGCGTGTACAGCACTCCGTGTGCTGTCTGCATCCGTTGCTCCATTCCGTGGCCCAGCAAAAAGATATAACATGTCCTATTCTTGTCTGCGCTTTGCGGACAAGAATAGGCAGTTATATTAAAGACTGTCCGTGCCGTTCCGCAAATTGCGGATCTGCAATATGCGGACAGCAAAACACACCACAGTTGTGTGCATGTAGCCATAAGGATCAAACAAAATATATAATACTGGAAGACTGGCACTCTCAACACATGGAACCGTATGGTTTAAATGCAGATCACAAAGTTTATTAGTAGATACATAAAAGAATAAAAGACTAAAAGTATGTTAATATAAACAATAGCACTGAATAGCTTATTGGGGTTGGTTTCACACAGTATGGTACTAGTGATGGCGTAATATCATAAACCGTATGTTTGGATACCCTATATCAAATATATCAAAGATTAATCCTTATATTGGTCTAATATTACTGCAAAAAAAGACCACAAATGTTCGCAATTAAATACCTATAAAAGAAAAAATGGAAAGGGGAATGGAGAAAGGAAAAGTCCTCCTTATTCTTGTCCTTAGTGAGGAACAATGTCCGCTGAGATGGAATCAATAGTCCAATTATAGTAAACTTTAAATATAGTTGTTTCTTTATTCTGCAAGCTTTACTTTGCAATCGGCAGTTTGAATATGCCTAGTGATAACCCACTGTGTGGGCTTACCTTTCCTTAGTGCCGGTCGGTCACTCAGATTGTTCGGGGCCCGCTGGATGCCGGCGTCCTGGCTGTTTCTTGGTCAGCGTCCCACGTGGATTCGGAGATAGGTTTGTCGCTCCGGAAGTGACGTATCGGCACACAGGATTGTGTTCGTCGATTTTTTTTGTCGATTCTCTTAGGCTCAAACTTTGGTTGTAGCAGCCAATATCGAACTTACAGTGCACTGTTTTCTCGCGAAGTATGAGTATTTCTTCTTACAGATGGGTCATATTTTGATCTCTTATTAGATCACTGGAAACCAAACGCGTTTCGGGGACGGCTCTCCCCTTCTGTAACCGTGAAGGGTGAATCACTTTTAGACTAGACCACCTCTTAGTGGCTGTGAGTGGGTGAGCTATTTCCTATACTACTATTTTTGAAATTTATCAAACAACCTGTGACATTTGTTAAATGTGGCAAAAAGTAAGCAAATGCAGACTAAAGCAAAACTGACTTCAAATGTTCCCCAATATCACAACATGACAGCAAAACCATGACAGACTCAAATGGTACAAGACAGGGGTGTGTGTCCCCTATCCCCCTTGATCTTCGTTTTGGTGATGGAAACTCTTGTGCAAACAATGAGACAGGAATCGGCTATTTAAGGCATCCATGTTGGAGGACAGAAGCATAAGCTAGCTGCCTTTGCGGATAACCTAACTGATCCTGATGACCAATCCCATACAGGCGATGCCTTTGGTCACTGATTTACTGCAATCATTTGGTTACATATCTAACTTTAAAGTGAACCCACGGGGGGCGGAGCTTAGCTGCAGAGCGAGACGCCCAAGTCTGTGTGAGCTCTGCTTCTGGCTACGTGCACACAAGCTTTTTAAGCCACAACTGGAGCCCAGAAATGGGGAAAATCAGCAGAGACAAGGCTAAAGACACTCCAGGCATGCGTGGGACTCACCCTACCCACGGAGAGATGGAGAAATTCCTAAGAGGAGTCGGGCCGACTCGAGCCGAATCCAAGATGGCGCCGGAAACAGATGCCTCTGAACAAGGAGAGCAAATGGACGCCTCGGTCGACTCTGATGGAGGTAGAGACAGTGAAACCTGTGCCAGACGTCCCGGTGACAACCTTCCAGTATCCAGGGACTTTATTACACAGGCATTAGGGTCTGCACTAGCTCCGTTGAGACAAGATCTGCAGGATATTAAATCCGACCTGAAGCAGGTTGGAGACAGGGTTGAATCCCTTGAGGCGGGCTGGGAAGGGACTATTGCCTTTAATTCAGCGGTTACCAACAGCTTTGATCATACCCAAGCCCATATTAATCAGCTGTACAATCTAATAGAGGATCAAGATAATCGCAGGCGAAGGAACAACTTGCGCATTAAGGGTGTACCGGAGACTCTGCCTTCAGACGCCATCATGACCTCAATGGTGGAACTGTTTCACAAAATATTAGGCCCGGACGCCACGGATGACTTCACTATGGACAGAGCTCACAGAGCATTACGTCCTCCCCCAAAGCCTCAAGAAGCACCAAGGGACATAATATGCCGACTTACCAGCTTCAGCACTAAAGTAAAACTGCTCAAAGCGGCAAGGGACAAACACCCAGTAGCCTGTTTCGGTGCCACAATCACCTTATTCCAAGATTTGTCACCTATGACATTGCAAAAATGGTGAGCTTTGAAGCTGCTCCTGGAAATCCTACAAAGTAGGAATATTATCTACCGATGGCTCCATCCGTTTGGGCTGTTAGTGAATGCCCCAGGACGAAAAGCGGTAACCAGATCTCCTGCAGACCTCGTCCAGATCTACAACACCCTGGAAATAGAGCCGCTAGATATCCAGGACTGGACCACCGTAAGAAATCTTACAGATCTCCCTGCTGTTCCGGCGTTAGCTGCTTGGACCCCTGCCTCGTCCTCCAGACCCCAAAGGCACAAGAGGAATCTGCCTAAGATGACGCCAAAGAGGCTATCATTGCATCCAGATTGAGACTGTATGTTTATTTCTGATGCTGTGTTTCACATCTATGCAAAGGGGCACTGAGGAGTTTTATACAGATCTTGAGCTTAGCTAGGGAAAAAGTTCTGATGTTGGTTATTATGTTATTACATCTATTCTATATGCTAGGCAGAACTAAAGATGCTTTTCTAGATATCTTACTAAAATGTAGGAACCATAGGAATTGTATATCTTCCCGTCCCCCGTTCCTCATCCTTTACCATTATCCTAACCATTATATTGAGATACGTGACGTCTAGATAGCTCTGCAGATCAAGAATTACTTATACTTAAAGGATAACTGTCACACTTAGACCCTAATTTTAATTTTCATATATGTAGTTACTAGTGTTGATCACGAATATTCGAATTTCGAATTTTTATCGCGAATATAGGTACTTCGAAAATTCGCGAATATTTCGAATATAGTTATATATTCGCAATTTCGAATATTCGATTTTTTTTTCCCCCCGATTTTTTCCCCCCGATTTTTTCCCTCCGATTTTTTCCGATTATTTTTTTTTTGAATCAGTACACATGATCCCTTCCTGCTTCAAGCTTGTGGGCCAATAAGAAGGCTGCAGTATACTTGACTTTAGGAGTAGTGATGAGCGGCAGGGGTCATATTCGAAAATGCACGATTTTTTTTCTTGAAAAAATCGACAAGGTAATGATTGTGTAATATGCAAATTTTCGTAATTCGAATTTTCGGATTCAAATTTTTATTGCGAATTTTTCAACTTTTAGACGAAGATTATAGCACTATATTAGCTATATTGCTCTATATTCGTTTTTTTTTGAATATTCGCTATATTGCTATATATTCTTGTTTTAGAATATTACAAATATTCGAAAAAAACGAAGTTAAAGCAACATAGCGAATATTCGGAAAAAAACGAATATAGAGCAATTTAGCTAATATAGTGCTATAATCTTCTTTGTCTAATAGTTGTAATTTCTTTCTCATCTGAAGTTCAGATTGGAAAAAAATTACAACTATAAAAAAAAAGATTATAGCACTATATTAGCTAAATTGCTCTATATTCGTTTTTTTCGAATATTCGCTATATTGCTATAATTACGAATATTCGAAAAAACTGTTATAGCAATATAGCGAATATTCAAAAAATCGAATATAGAGCAATTTAGCTAATATAGTGCTATAATCTTTTTTGTCTAATAGTTGTAAGTTGAAAAATTCGCAATAAAAATTCGAATCCGAAAATTCGAATTACGAAAATTCGCATATTACACAATCATTACCTTGCCGTTCTTTTAAAGAAAAAAATGGTGAATTTTCGAATATTCGACGAATATTCTAAAAAATATTCACAAAATATAGCGAATTCGAATATGACCCCTGCCGCTCATCACTAGTAGTTACTAATAACATGATATTCCAGAATCAGTTACTATTAGACTGACTTACCCCATATTTAATAAGATTCAGCCCTTAGCAACCAGTCTGCATAAAACTGCGATCTCACTATTCAGTTAAGATGGCCGCCACTGCCCTCACCCTGAGGCTAATCCTGCCTGCCCTCACTAGCCAGTAACAATAGCCCCCCAAAAGTGTCAGTAACCAGAGTCCTCCCCCTAAAGGGTTAATCTCCTGCAGCACAAAGGGGTCCTCTTACCACATGTTGCTTTCATTTACACACTGAGCAGACGGCAGATCTCGCTTCCCTGGTCTGCGCTGCTTCAACTCTGCTTCTCCAGCTCTGCTGAGTGAGGGAGCGTCTGCCAAGCTCAGGGACAGGGAGAAGTGCACACAGCCCAGGCACTGTTATCAGCTGCTGGGGAGGACCTGGCTTTAATCATTTACTTACAGTCCCTGGCTGTCCGTAATCTGACCTTGCACTCAGCCTGATTCTGCGTCCTCCGTCCTTCAACACATAGACGGACCCTGCATAGCAACCCTATTTTAAGCACAGGTAAAAGTAGGCAGTACAGGGAACAAAACTGTGGAATTAAGGGGTAATTGAGTACACAGTGAAAAGTTGAAATAGGGCCACCAAGGAGATATTAATCACCACAATCCAATACTCCCAAAAATAATAATATGACAGTTATACTTTAATGCTCCTCTTTAATGAGTTGTTAAGCTCAGGTTCCTTTATAGATATGTCAGGGTTGCTAGACAAGCCTACTATACGTTGGCCTATTTGCCTGTGTCTGATTTGCCTTCTCTTGTTGTGACATAAGGAAGCCCTACCTGCTCGTATGCGCGGATTAGCCGTGTTCTCGGACCAATTCACTCCCCCCAGAATACCTCCTTTTACGAGGAGACTTTGTTATTAGTATGGTTAGCATACTATTACCTACCATAAGTGTTACATGTCTAGAGATATCATTGGATTTATTTACTAATGTTACTCTCTTTATTTTTTTGGATTGCATTTTCCCCTCCCCCCATCCCACTCTTTCCCCTGCAGCAGACGTTCCGACATTCTTCCCTCCTAGGCCGTAATGGTTGCTCACTGGATTTACAAGAAGAGATGAAATGGCTACCATAAAGATATGTTCCTTCAATGTCAGAGGGTTAAACTCATCTGCCAAAAGAAGTCAGATAATTCAACTTATGCGTAAACAAAAGGTGAGCATCCTGAAACACATTTTAAGAAGGACCAAGTGCCGCAGTTAAGCCATCTTACTTATAATAGGTGGTACCACAGTACATGGCCCTCCTCGGCCTCGAAAGTGGCCTCGATTGCCCTACACAAAAACTTCCCTCTGAATGTGAGCTCAACATTAGCGGACCCAGAGGGTAGATTCCTTTTTATTAAAGGAACAATAGGGAACAGTACATATACATTTGGTAATCTGTACGCACCAAATACTGTGCAAACCAAGTGGATATGCACTACCTTAAACCTCCTGAGAGATTTCACTGAAGGTACTTTGATTCTGGGTGGAGACCTAAATATCACATTACACCCACTACTAGACTCCTCGACGGGCATCTCGTCTACCTCGCGAAAAGCCTTGAAACGGGTACAATCAGCTATCAGTTCTCTGGGACTGGTAGATGTCTGGAGGACACTAAATCCCACTGTTAAGGATTACTCTCACTTAGCCCACAGGTCATATCAGAGACTTGACTATTTGCTTGTACCTACTCATAAACTGACCTCATGTATTGATGCCTCTATTGGTACCCTGTTGCTATCAGACCATGCTCCGGTATTTGTAGAGATGGGTTTTGGGTCAGTGCCTAAGCCTATGTTGAGTTGGAGGCTCAATAAAACATTGCTAAACTCACCGGAACATGTTCAGAAAGCTGCAGGAAAGCTAGAAGAATATTTCCAGCTTAATGCAACCCCAGATGTAGCACAAGGCATGGTCTGGGAAGCCCATAAAGCTGTGATAAGGGGTAATTTTATAAGTTTAGGTTCCTTCCTTTAAAAGAGAAGTGAAGAACAGGTGTCATCCCTAACGAAGAAAATACAAGCTCTAGAAAACTCCCACATAAAAACCCGATCTGAGGATATTCTGATACAATTGAATCAAACACGCTCCTCCCTCAAAAATATCCTGAACCAAAGAACAGCTAAGCTTTTTCTTTCTGCGCACTTTAAATATTATGCGCATGGAGATAAAGCTTCAAAATTCTTTCTCGCACAGATTAAAAAGAGGAAAGCCAAATCGTATATACAGAAGATACGTACAACAACATCCTCACTAGCTAGAAATACAGAAGAGATAGCGGTCACTATATAATATCCGCTCCAACGATACATCACAAGATAGAGAAAGGAGATCAAAAAGGATTGATGATTGGTTAGCATCTCTGAATCTTCCCACACTTGGAGATCAACAGGCTGCTTCCCTACTAAAACCATTTACATTACAGGAATTAATAGAGGTGGTTAAATCAATCCCGATGCAATAAGAGTCCGGGCACTGACGGCCTCCCAATGGTTTATTACTGCAAGTTTCAGACAGTTCTTCTTCCCCAATTCTTAACATTATGTAATGACACGTTCAAAGGGAAATCTCTGCCACAACAGATGTTGATGGCTCACATCACTATTATCCCGAAAGAAGGGAAAGATGAGACAATCTGTGCCAGTTATAGGCCCATATCTCTCTTAAAGGGAACCTGTCACCGGGATTTTGGGTATAGAGCTGAGGACATGGGTTGCTAGATGGCCGCTAGCACATCCGCAATATCCAGTCCTCATAGCTCTGTGTGCTTTTATTGTGTAAAAAAAAACAACGAATTTTTACATATGCAAATTAACCTGAGATGAGTCCTGTATGTGAGATGAGTCAGGGACAGGACTCATCTCAGGTTAGTTTGCATTTGTATCAAATCGTTTTTTTTACACAATAAAAGCACACAATGCCATAGGGACTGGGTATTGCTGATGTGCTAGAGGCCATCTAGCAACCCATGTCCTCAGCTCTATACACAAAATCCTGGTGACAGGTTCCCTTTAAACAATGATTTAAAAATGTTTGCCAAACTCTTGGTGCTTAGGCTGAAACCATTATTGCCAAACCTTATAAATAGCGAACAAGTTGGATTTGTAGCGGGGAGAGAGGGTAGAATGAACACTATTCGTCTTATCAACATCATTCAATACGTACGTAGCCGTTCTGTACCTTTAGTACTGCTGGGGACGGACGCCGAAAAAGCATTTGATCGAATAGATTGGCTGTTTATGCAAAAGGCCGTGACAAAATTCAAAATTCCTGCAGATTTTGTCAACGCTATCATGGCTATGTATTCCAAGCCTTCTGCCAAAGTGGTGGTCAATGGCACACTCTCTCCTCCGATGCAGATCTCCAATGGGACAAGACAGGGTTGTCCTCTGTCGCCCTTGCTATTTGTCTTGACAGTTGAGTGTCTATTTCAGGCTATAAGACAAGATGACAGAATACGGGGTATTGACCTACAGGGGGTTCACCACCAACTGGCAGCGTTTGCCGATGACTTATTGGTATTAATTACAAATCCAAATGTAGCTTTTATTGCTATACAATCCTTATTTGATCTTTTTGGGGATCTATCTAATTTCTTGATTAACCCCACAAAGTCTCAAGTTTTAAATGTGACATTAGACACCCAGTGGCAGAAGAGACTGGAGCTCAATACCCTGTATCAGTGGTCGGCTTCAAGTCTGAAGTTTTTGGGCATTAAGCTTACATCTAATCCTGCCCAAATATATGATGAGAACTATCGAGGCCTCTCTGATGAGATTAGTCGTACACTAGACTCTTGGGAAATACCATTCACATCCTGGTTCGGCAGACATTTATTAATCAAAACTATTATATTACCCAAGGTTTTGTATCTCCTCCAAACTCTTCCTATTTCTCTACCTTGTTCCTTTTTTGCCAAAATAGAGTCGACTATCTCTAAGTTTTTATGGAATAAGAAGAGACCTAGACTTACTAAACAATGCACTACTTTACCTGTCAAGCAAGGAGGTATGGGGGTGCAGGACTTTTATGGATATTACTTAGCTGTTTACGGGATGAGATGTTTAGAATGGCTACGCTACCAGGGAGATAGACTTGATATTCAGTCCAAGTTTGTCATTAGTCAATCTGCAATCCGACCTCTACTTTTACATGGAAAGTATGTCACTGAAACATATATTGGAAACCCCATTACTAAAAATACGACACGACTATGGAGATGAAAATTGAATACTCACTCTCTCACTACCACAATCTCCCCTTTGACGCAACTGAGG